>NW_028258315.1:18510378-18661893 GCF_053883595.1 Heterocephalus glaber
CACCTAAAGCAACCCCAAAGAAAGACAACATGGAACAATATCATACTCAATCACCTACACTCCCTGAACTGGCAACAAAAGAGGATGTGGGGAAAATGAAATCAGAAATAATTTCTCAGATGACAGCAGAGATTTTGCCCATGGTGCAAGATATGATTAATAAATCTAGAGAGGACAAAGATAAAAAAAAAATAGAACAGCTGAGAAACACGATGGAATCCAACATAGGAAACAAATGGAATCCATAAAACAGATACAAACAGATTTCCAGGAGATTAAAAACTCCATTGAAAGTTTACACAACAGAATGAGCCAATGTGAGGACCGAATTTCAGACATAGAAGATAAGATTGCAATTAGTGACCAGGAAAAGAAAAGTTTCTTTAAAATAGTAAGGGACCATGAGAAATCAATCCAGCAGCTGCTAGATGATGCAAAAAGGAATAAAAAAAGACTGATCAGAGTCAATGAAGAAACAGAAGAGAGTGCAGATGACATGAAAAAAATGTTCACAGAAGTAATGGCAGAAAACATCCGAAGCAGGGGGAAAGAACTTGACATACAGATAAGTGAGGCATATAGGACTCCAACAAGCCTTGATCAAAAAAAAAAATCTACACATAAGCTTATAATAGTTAAGATTCCAGAAACCCAACAGAAGAACAAAACTCTACAAGCAGTTAGAGAAAAGAAATAAACACATACAAAGGAAAGCCCATCAGAATCACACCAGACTTCTCATGCAAACCCTCAAGGCAAGAGGAGCTTGGAGTGACATATACCAAGCCCTAAAGGAAAATAGCCTCCAACCCAGATTGATGTACCTTGCAAAACTATCTTTCAAAATAGATGGAGAAATAAGATACTTTCATGACAAGGAGCATCTTAGGAACTTCATAAATACCAAACCAGCACTCCAAAAAAATGTAGACAATATCCTAGGAACAGACATTGAGGATCACAACCCCAGGAAGCCCAGCAGAATGAATCCATTGGATGCAACAAGAAACTAAATGCAAAGGAGGAGAATTCAACAAAAAGAAAAAGTCATGACAATGATGAGTCAATATGTATTGGTTATAACCATCGATGTTAATGGTCTCAACTCACCAGTCAAAAGAAATAGACAGGCAGAATGGGTCAAGAAGCAAGATCCAACAATATGCTTCAGGCAAAAAACAGACTTAATTCAAAAAGAAACTCATAGACTGAAAGTTAAAGGGTGGAAAACAATACTCTATGTGACAGGAACCCGAAAAAAAAAGCAGGAGTAGCTATTCTCTTTGCAGATCAAGTGGATTTCAAACTAATACGGATTAAGAGAGACAAAGAAGGACACTACATCCTTGTAAAGCATACAACTGAAGAGGAAGAGAGGGCAATCATAAATATCTATGCACTAAACACTAGTGTGCCAAACTATATAAAACAAACACTAACAGACATGAAAAATCTAATAAGCACTAATACAACAGTAGTGGGGGACCTCAATACCCCAGTGTCACAAATAGATAGATCAACTAGACAAAAAATAAGCAACAAAATGCTAGAACTCAAACAACCTCTTGAACAAATGATCTTAAAAGATGTTTGCAAAGTGTTCTACCCTCACAAAATCAGAATAAAAATTCTTTTTAGCTGCACATGGGTTGTTCTCCAAAATAAACCACATACTCATTCATAGAACATGTCTAAGTAAGTCCAAAGGAATTGAAGTTATCCCCTATATATTATCAGACCATATTGCAATGAAATTGGAGATCAATAGCAAAAGAAGGGGGCTGAGGATTTAGTACAGTGGTTCTGCTGCCTGCCTCACAAGCAAAAGGTCCTGAGTTCAATTACCAGCACCAAAAAAAAATAGCAAAAGAAAACCACAAGAATTTCATAAAGACATGGAAATTGAACAACACACTTCTGAATAACCAATGGGTCACAGAGGAAATTAAAGAAAAAATCAGACAGTTCCTTCAATGAAATGACAATGACAATACAACATATCAGAATCTATGGGACACAATGAAAGCAGTCTTATGAGGGAAATTCACAGCAGGGAATACTCATATTAGGAAAACAGAGCGAGCCCACTTAAACCACCTGATGCTGAACCTCAGGCTTCTAGAAAAAGAAGAGTAGGGCAAACCCAAAGCTCATACAAGAGAGGAAATTATAAAGATCAGAGCAGAAATCAATGCAATGGAGACTAAGAAAACAATACAAAAATCAATGAAGCCAAGAGTTGTTTCTTCAAAAGAATAAACAATATTGACAAACCCTTAGCCAACCTTATCAGAAAAAGGAAAGGACCAAATCCATGAAATTAGGAATGAAAAGGATGAAATTACAACAGGCCAGCAGAAATAAAAGAGGATCATCAATACCTACTTCGAAAACCTATATGGAAATAACATGGAAAACACAGAAGAAATGGACAGATTCCTAGATACATATGAATTACCAAAGTTGAGTGAAGAAGATCTAAAAATTCTAAATGATCCAGTATCAATCAATGGAATTGAAAACGTAATTTAAAACTTAAGAACTAAGAAAAGCCCAGGTCCTGATGGCTTCACCACTAAATTCTACAAGGCATTTAGAGAGGAACTACTGCCACTACTGTTTAAACTCTTCAATGAAATTGAAAGGGAAGCAATACTCCCAAATTCATTCCTGGAAGCAAGCATCACCTTGATCCCCAAAGCAGAGAAAGACCCAACTGAAAAAGAGAACTATAGGCCAATCTCCCTAATGAACATAGATGCAAAAATCCTTAATAAGATAGTGGTAAATAGAATGCAGAAGATCATCAAGATCATACACCCTGACTAAATGGGATTCATCCAAAGGATGCAGGAATGGTTTAACATACACAAATCCATCAATGTAATACAGTATATCAATAGAGACAAGGACAAAAACCATATGATCATCTCAATAGACGCAGAGAAAGCATTCGACAAAATCCAATGTGCACTTATTATAAAATCCCTACAAAAAATTGGAATAGATGGTCTCTACCTCAATCTGATAAAAGCCATCTAGAAAAACTAACAGCCAATATCATACTAAATGGTCAAAAACTGAAATCCTTCACAATAAAATCAGGAACAAGACAAGGATGTCCACTATCACCACTCCTGTTCAATATAGTTCTGGAAACATTAGCCACGTCAATTAGACAAGAGAAAGAAATAAAAGGAATAAAGATAGGAAATGAAAAAGTCAAATTGTCATTATTTGCAAATGACATGATACTCTATATAGAAGACCCCAAGAACTCCACCAAAAGTCTTCTAGACTTAATAACCAAATTCAGTCAAGTAGCTGGATATAAGGTCAACACACAAAAATCAATAGCTTTCTTCTATATGAACAACAGACTCACTGAGAGAGAAATGAGGCAATCAATTCCTTTCACAATAGAATCCAAAAAACTGAAATACCTAGGAATCAACCTAACAAAAGAAATCAAAGACCTCACCTCTGAAACTTGAGAACTCTGAAAAGAGAGATTGAAGATGATATCAGAAAATGCAAAAACATCCCTTGTTCCTGGGTAGGAAGAATCAACATAGTGAAAGTGGCTATACTTCCAAAATTGCTATATAGATTCAATGCAATTCCAAATGAGATCCCAGCAGCATACTTCATGAACCTTGAGAAAACAATCCAAAAATTCATTTGGAACAAGAAGAGACCTAGAATAACAAAAGCAGTTCTAGCCAACAGAGACATGGCAGGGGGTATCACATCCCCCAACTTGAAACTATACTAAAAATCTACTGTGATAAAAACAGCAGGGTACTAGCAAAGAAACAGACCTGAGGACCAGTGGAACAGATTAGAAGATGCAGAAACAACTCCTGACACACTCAGCCACCTCAGCTTTGACAAAGGAGCCGAACACCCTCACTGGAGGAAAGATAGCCTCTAATAAATGGTGCTAGAAAAATTGGATTTCAATTTGCCAAAGATTAAAACTAGACCTATATTTCTCACCATGCTCTAAACTAAAATCAAAATGGATTAAAGATTTCAAAATTAAAATAGAAACGCTGAACTGGCTGGAACTCTTGAAGGCATTGGTGTAGGAAAAGATTTTATGAACAAAACCTCAGTTGCCCATGAACTAGCACAAACAATCAACAAGTGGGATCTCTTCTTATTAAAAACCTTTTGCACTGAAAGAGAAACCACCAACAGTGTGAAGAGACAACGTACAATGTGGAAAAAAATTTTCACCTGCTGTTCCTCAGACAAAGTCTACTATCTAGAATCTATAAAGAATGTTAAAAAAATCAGACTTCCCAAATTTAAAGACCCAATTCAAAAACGAGCATCTGAAATGAACAGACATTTTTCAGACAAAGAAGTAGAAGTAGCAAATAAATATATGAAAAAATGTTCAACATCACTGGTCATCTGAGAGATGCAAATGAAAAGAATGCTGAGATTCCATCTCACTCCAGAAAGAATGGCTGCTATCAAGAAATCAACCAATAACAAATGCTAGTGGGGCTGTGGGGAAAGAGGAACCTTACTCTACTGCTACTGGGAGTGCAGACTGGTGCAACCACTGTGGAAATCAATATGGCAATACCTCAAAGAACTAAGACTGGAAGTCCCATTTGACCCAACTATTCTGGTGGGTATCTTCCCCGAAGAATTAAAAGAATCATACCACAGTGATATAAGTGTACCCATGTTCATAGCAGCACGATTTGCAATAGCTAAAACTTGGAAGCAGCCCAAGTGCCCATCAACTGGAGACTGGATAAAGAAAATGTGTTTTTTTAATAAAATGAAGTTCTACTCACCCATAAAAAAATGAGAAATTAGAGACATTTATAGCTAAATGGATCCACATTGAAGTGATACACTTAAGTGAAATAAATAGGACACACATGTGTAAATACCAAATAGCTTCTCTAATATGAGAAACTGAAAGTATAAATAACAACTAATAGTTATAATAGACAATGTGAAATAGGAAGAAAAGGGGCAAAGGGAAAGAGGAAGTGGGAGGAGTAGGGGAAAGGAAAGAAGGGAATGGAATTAATGTGAAAAAATGGAAACAAAGTCTTTGTAAATAGGGAGGTATAGAGGGGTTGTAGGGTGGGCAGGGCAATGTGGAAAAAATAAGCAAGAGAGATTATGTAAAGGTGCAAATTTCCAATGATGAATGTCATTATATTGTATACGTAAAATGTACCAATAAAATTCATTAAAAATAAAAATAATGCAAATATTTTCCCCTGTGAATTATTTGACTGAAATTTTGTATATTTTTTGAAGAAACATTATCTAATTTTAAATTGCTATGAGTATTTATGAGCTTTTTTGTTTTGTTTTGTTACTGGGGATCAAACTCAGGACCTTGTGCTTGTGAGACAGGTTTGGTACCACTGAGCTAAATCCCCAGCCCTGCTATATGTATTTATAATAGAAAGATCTTGAATTTTATCAAAAACATTTTTCTCCATCTATTACAGTGATCATATATTTCTCTTTTTTATGTATTGAGATAAATTTATATTTTTTGCATGTAAAGCCAGCCTTACATTCTTAGATAATGCCAATTTAATCCAACATTATCTTTGTCATACATTGTATGATTAATATCTGATTATTTTCTTTAGAAGATACTTATCTCTATCTATGAGTAAAATGGGGCTTTTCCTAGAATAGGTTGTATAAAAATTGGAGAAATGTATTCTTAAATATTACATAATCCTCTGAATAAATCACCTGAGATTAACATTTTATTTTGGTTTCCTTTTTATGCAAAAAGAGGTTTGTAACAACTGAATGACTTTCTTTAATAACTATAAGATTATTGTGATTATTTCTATTTTATTAATTATGGTAATTATATTCTGAGAATATGTCCAAATTGAATAAATCTTCAATTTTGGCATGGCTCTTTGAATGTTCATAGACTCCGCAGTAACGCTCTCTTCCAAAATTATTATTTTTCATGTTTTCTTTCTTATACAATTTGATGACTGAATTAACTTTTCAAAGAATGCAGTTTTGGCTTTGTGAATTTTATTGTGGCTTTGTTTTTTCATTTTATTATGAAATTTATGATTTTAGGTTATATTCTGTTTTTGTGTTCATATGTCATAGTTAAAATCTGAATTCAGTAATATTCTTTTTAATTTTCTAATATATTTAAATCTAAACTTTCCTCAAAGTGTCAATATCACCGTATTCTATAAATTATTCTTATTTTATTTTTGCTTTCACTCTGTTCTAAATATTGTTTATTTTTTATTTTACATTTAATTTCTTATTCGGCCCATATGTTATTTAGAAATATGGGGGGTGACCTTCAAATTCTGTGCCATTGTTGGTTATAATTTGTTTTTGATCTGTAACTCATTTGCTTTGTGCTAAAATAAATGATATGGATGATCAAAATTATTCTTTGAAATTGGCTGATTCTTACTTTATAATTTAGCATATGATCTATTTTTTCTAAGAATGTTTAAAATAAATGTTAAGAGTCACAATTAGTCCTTGTTAATTATGCTGTTTAGATCACTGTCTTTTCTGATTTTTTTTCATCTGCTTGATCTAACAATTACTAAGGCCTAAGATTTGTAAATCCCCTACTGTGATAGACTTGGCTATCAATTTCTCCTTGTAGTTCAGTCGATTTTTGCTTTATGTTTTGCAGCAGATCTCTATGCACATATAAGATCAATACACATACACACTCAACTTTTTGTTAGCTAGAAATTTGTATCATATAATTTCTCTAAATCTATTTAACTGTTTAACTTAATGTCTATTTCACGTAATATCAACATAATTATTTTAATTTTCTAATATTTATTCCTCTCCATCCCTTTAAAATATTTTGTCTCTAGTATCCTAAACTTTCACTCCAGTAACTTCATGTATGGATTTATTTTTTTATTATCCTATAGCATTTAGTATGGTCTCCAGCACTGAGCATTAATGATCTTAAACATTTCTGGAAAATTGTCAACGATTATGTATTTAATTATTGCTTATTCTTCATTTCTTCTGTCCTTTCTTTCAAAATAATGTCATCTTTTTCTTGCTTTCCTTCTCTTTTTATTCTGTTACAAATGTTCTTCAAATACATCATATATCCTATGTGTAAACTTAACTCATTTAATTGTACCATTTATTGAATGTTTAATTTCAAATACTGCATATTTTTTCATTCCTAAAGATGCTGCTTAATTTTTAAAGTACTTGCTCATTGATGTCCCTTGCACATTTTCAATATCCATATCATCTTTTTAAGCATATTGACAGTATATATTTTATATTGCCTGTCTGATAATTCAGTATCCGAAGTCTTCAGGATTCTAGCTACCTTTATTTATGCTATCTCTTGTTCAGAGTGTCACTTGCATCTTTTATTATATTTATATGTGAAAAGATTTAGGACATGATACCCTAAAATGGGGTATGTTGATGTTTAGAAAAGTAGTCAAAGCAAAAAATCCACTTTGACCCTCTCCTCTGAAGCAAACCATAAAGAAAACTCTCTACACTTCTTCTACAGTGGATCATAAGGGCCTCATTAGATGTTTTCTCTGTATCCTAAATAAAAGAATAAAGAAACGGAAATGACAAGAAAAATCTGGATAAACAGGTGTTCCTAAGTTCTCCCTAGTTAATTACTATCAAATCATGTCTTTGTCCTCCAATCATATTTCTGCATGACCATCCATAAAATTACACAGATTTCACTATTTCTGTGTTTCTCATTTTCAAAGACTCCCATATCCTGCAAAACTTATATTCAACAAATTTGTATGCTTGTCTCTTGCTAATCCACCTGCTGTTCAGGAGTCTCAGCTATGAACTTCGTAGTGAGTGGGAAACTGTTGTTTCTTAGTCTTCCTTGGAAGTTTGCATATGGCAGTTCTTTGAGGACTCAACTGAATGTGGAATTTTCCCAAAGGATTTCTTTTGCTTCTCCTGATGGTTGGTCATATTTGTAACCAAGGATCATTGTGAACTAAATTATTGAATTTCAGTTATGGAAATTATCCAGATATAAAATTCAGATATGAACTCTTGGATTTAGTGTCCTTCCTTACCCCGGCCAGCCCTGAGATCTGAGGAAACTGTTACCACAATCAATGCTTCCTACTTTCACACTTACAACCCAGGACATGGACCAGGTTTAATTCCAGTTTCCTATACAGTGAGGATGCAGCCTTTGGGGGCCTCAATTTTATTCAACAGATTTTCAATTAGTTTTCCTTCCCCTCCCCTCTTCTGTGGGAACGAAAAAACGAAAGCTCAGGGTCATCTGTATTCAGCAAATATCTCACGATGAAAGCTGCTTCACTGCTAGTTTACATCTCCAGACTCCTGCTTTCACTTAGTTCTTAGCCTCTGAATAGGTTGTCAGGATTAGCAAATAAAAATACAGGATGCCCAAATGCATATGAATTTCAGGTAAACAAATAATTTCCTAGTATAAGTATGTCTCGTGCACAATTTGGGGCATAGTTCTTATTTGTCTGAAATGCAAATTTGACTAGATTTCCTGGCAACATTGCACTGAGAAAATTCTTATTTTCTTGCCAGTTCACTGATGCATCTAAACAGCTTTTTAAGAACCATATTAACCAGTATTTTGAATTGTTTTCTGCAGAATGGTCAGTTCTTATATGGAGTTAGCACATTGCTGGAAGAGAACTCATTCTTCCCTTTTTCTACCACGTGCCTACCTTGAGAGATTTGGGAAGCCACTTGCCTCTGTGAAACTTAATCACTCACAATATTTCTTTCTCTAACAAATATTGTCACTGAATCAGGCAAGGACCTGAAGAATCACCTCTTAGAAACCCCTTTTGTTAAAATAAAGAAAACTGACATTCAAATAAGTAAAACAATAAGGCCATCATACCCCATTTAGTGGCAAGGTGGAAACCAGAAATTCTGTCTCCTCACTCATTCAATGTTCTTTGCACTGTGCTGTGTTGACTGAGGATCAAATGAGCTATGCGATACCAAGGCTCTAGGCAGAACATAAAGTATTGAAAGTACATAAAGCACTAGAATGGAAACAGAGAAAATGTTTTTGAAGATTTTGATTACAGAATCTAACAAAAACTGGAGGGGCTTACAATGAGATTTAGTATGGAATAATATTTAGGAAAGAAGCTCTTAGGACTACAATAATGTACTTATCCATTCTTCCCTTCCAAGAATCTTAACCTCACCAATGAGAATTTTCTATGACTATTTAAAAGAAATAAGTTAATAATATTAAAATATCTGAATAGAAATGTACTGTAATAAGCAAGAATTTTTACCTACAACATAATACATTCTCCATAGCATATAAGACAAAAAAGAACTTAATTAGCAAAAGCCCTCTCTTCTTTTTTCCTTCCTCTTTTCTTACAAAGAAATGCTTTCAGAATGCTTAAGACTCTCACCATGGTACTTTCTTTGCTACAATCAGTGCATGATTGCCACTCAAATTGCTATACTGGTCCTTTTTCCTCTAGCTCTGCATAAAAAGAAGATGCAGATGAATGGATTTTCTGTGGGTTAATTTATTAGGCGTGCAAAGCAATTATCAGCAAGGTAAATCATGAAACATGAAGTACACTGTTACATGCTGGTTGCTGTATAATATAGGTCCCTTGGCCACAGATGCAATTAAAGAGTTGTATTTTATTCCTTTTAATTTTACCTCCCGGTCTATCCTTGGCTTAACCCAGACACATTTGACTGTATGTCAATATATGATCAATAGTTAGAAATGTATGATGACCACCTCTAACAATTTCTATGTTTTTGATGCTATCGGTTAAATTTCCCTGATATTATAGCATAAATCTACAAAATGAGGTTTAAGGAATTTAGCAGTACAATTGTGTTCCTAGGGCATCAGGTTGTCAGTTTCTTATGTGGCTGTAATCGGGAGAAATTATATTACTGTCATGTGACCAGAGACTGCAGTGAGGTGAATTAAGCAGTGCTTGCAAATGCCTGTCACATTAGTAGTATCTAAATCTTCTGTTTTTAATTTTAAAGGGCAAGCCCAAAGTAGTCATGTTTACTAGGCTTTCAGGACTCGTAAAAGAAAGCCCTGACAACAAAAGCAAGCTTTCTCCCTCCACAGACCAGTACAAGACTGAATAATACCAAAGTGATAGAAAGGCAGTGTTTCAACAAAGACAGTAGGCTGAATATCCCTTTTCTACCACTCACTAGCCACATATGGTCAAGTTTCCTCACCTCCCTTTGCCTCAGTTTGGTTATTGGCAAAGTGAGAATAACAATTGCCTGGTGGGATTATTAATCATGTATGAAAACTATCAAGTTTTAGGTTATAAATAGAATCTGTTGTTTGTCCCTTGTTCACCAAAAATGACAATAACAATAGTTAAAATCATCCCTCAGAAAGAGTACATTAGGAAATACCTAATAAGTCATTACATGATTCAGAATGCATAAGACTCACACCATGGAAAATGAAAGAGAAGAAATGAGGGAAAGGAAGAGACTGGGATCCCACCAAGAACATGACAAAATCATAGGAAATAAATGAGTGATCAGAATGAGCAGGGTTAGAAAAGAAAGATAGCTGGGTAAAGTGAGGCTGTGTTCCTCCCATCAGAGGAAAGATAATGACAGCTGTGAGATCGTCAAGGCATGCTAGGCTTAATGTGTATCTTTTTCCATCACTGTAACAAATACATGAGCCAGTCAACTTATAAAGAGAAGAGGTTGATTTTTAGCTGGCACAGATCTGTGCTGAGACAGCACATCATGGCAGAAGAGTGTGGCAGGGCAAAACCACTAACCTCATAGCTGGAAAATGAAAGAGAGAAAGGAAGAAGACCAGAGTCCCATAGCCCACTTTGAGGACACACTCCCAATGACTCAAACACCTCTCACAAGGTCCTACCTCGTAAAACTTCTACCAGCTCCAGTGGCTCCAACCTGAAGACCAGGACTCTGATACACGGGCTGGACATTCCAAATGCAAACCACATCACTAGGTAAGTATTGACTTGGACAGTGTGGGGAAATTAGGTAGGAAGAGCAGGGCTCACTTCAAAGTAGCTAAAGAAGCAACAAAGTAAGGTGGTAATTTGGGTAATATTCTGCTACACACATCAAGGAAAAAATATTTTTTCCTCACCTCTCTTAGGTTCACAGCTGAGAATCCAATAGGAAAAGACAGATTAGCAAAAAAAAAAATGTATTTAATATAAGTTTCATGTGACATGAAATCTTCATAAGGAAGTAAAGAATTGAGGAAATTGTTAAGCCTGGGACTTTTATGGTAGGGTTGATGAAGGATGGATAGTGGTGGAGAAATATGATAAGATAGAAAGATTTGATCTAATGGTGGTAAATGGAGAAACTTAGCAAGGCTTTTTCATTCAGAATCTTCTCTGTGAGCCTTTGTCTCCAAAATAAAGATGCCCATTTCCTCTGGCTAGAGGAAGGACATCTCTCACAAAAAGATCTTATGAACTGCTTCAAGGGAAGTCAGAGACTTCCTTCTTAGGTTTTATAGCCTGCTTCAAGGGAGAAAGGTAGGAGAAAGTGAGAGAGACTTCCTTGTTTTAATGTTTTGTGTTTTCACTCAAATCCTTTCAGCTTAAAATATTTGGAGATCGTGTGTCCTGAACCTCAACATATATATTTAGGTTCCTAGATCCTGTTATGAAGAAAGACTTAAAAAAATTAAGAGACCAACCAGAAGGCAGTTGCCATAATGCAGATAAGGGATGATGAAGGTGGTGGGCGGAGGAGGTGACTATGGCCAGGATGGAAGCTCAGGGTAAAGGAAAGATCAACATCTGCTGTACACACAAGCCAACACCCTTCCTGTAGCTAAAGACTCTCTCCACAGTGATCATGTGGATGTCCTCCAGAGAAAGTTAAAATTAAGCTTCTCGCATTTTAGCACCTCAGTGTGAATACATTTGCCTGTTTGTTTTTCCTAGAGCAGATGTCCATAGGAGATTGTCAGAAAAGTGGCAAGAACTCTGAGCCCTAAATGGGCAGTAACCTCCAGGAAGGCAGAGAAGGACCTTGAAGGGGAGAAGCACTCCGATAGATAATGCTATGAATAATTAAATGTGGTAGAGAGAGATTGTATTACCTGGAAATTCAAAGCTAATGTCTTAACATTAAATGAAGTAAGTAAACATGATGTTAAAAGAATATTCCTCCAAACTCACACTTTTGCTTCCTGAGAAATTCAGTGATTGTGCCACTGCTCTTCTGTATGAGCAAATTAGCTTCAATCCAGCTTTACATTGCCCTTGTATTACACAAACGTCTTTTGTGTCATCGACCTTCCTTCACTCGTGATAACCCATCATTATTGTCTCAGCTTATCTATGAAACATGTGTTTTTATGTTTAACTTACATGTACAAATTGAAGCCAGCTGTCAACATTACTATGGACTGCTACATTCCAAAATAAGAAGATAGGATACAGCCTCCACGTTATAAGCACTCTGCATCTGCAACTATCCTCTTTCATGCTAAGTTGTGTACTTTTTGATAATTTAATGCTTTTTTTATTAAAAATGTGATGTGTTCATGCTTTGTGTCCTCAACTCCAGGGAAAGCTCTTAGAGGCTTCATTCACCTCAATCCCTTGGTATCTGGCTCTACTCTCTTCACTTAGGAAAATACTCATTTTTTCTGGGCCTAACTATACACGACCCATTATGTGTCGGATTGCTCACTCTTTTGAGGGATTGATAATTTAACAGTGTAGGATACCTCTTTTCATAATGGTTTTATAATCAATTAATGAGAAGGAGGGCATAAGGGACTTATTCCACTTTTAAGTGCATAGTAAGGCATAATTAAATCAGATCCCACAGCTTCAAAATTGCTGCAAACTTGAGTATGATTCATCCCTGTAGCTGTTGGGTTCTTGCTCACCAACTCGTGATATGAAATCATATTGGATCTTCAAAATGAATTATTTTGAATAGTCACACTCCCCAACATACTTATTCCTGAATTCCTTTCTTTCCTACAATGCAGTTCTTTAAATAATTTCTGGGAACCTCAAGGAATTCATTCACTACCCTGACTCTGTCCTCTCCACTGGTACCCTTTGTCTGCCATCACAGTTTCCAGCACTTCATCCTCCTGCAGCTGGAAGGACCACTGAGCCATGGCATCCACTGTTCTTGCTAACTCCACCTCTGAAGTGTAGGCTGCAACCACCACCTCATTTCTTCTCCCACCACTGACTACTTCATGCTCCATCCATTTCCACATCCCCACAGCATTCACACCCTCCTCACTTCATAGATGCCATCCCCATGTTGAAAGAGCTTTTTACCCTGCATACCCTTTGTCCATACAGGCAACCATTTAACTCTCAGCTAAATTATCTCCTCCAAAACACTCTCCCTGAGTCCCAGAGTTATCTGTACACTCTCTGTTTTTCAATCTGTAATGTGCATCTCACTGGATTGCAACTGTTTCCTTTCACGTCTTTCTTCTTACCAGATAAACTTGAACTTGATGGCACTGAATGAAGTAGGAATCTGCATTCTGCCGAGAAGACTTATTTAGATGTTTCAGCAGCTCATCAATAATCAAGGTTTTTGTTCCATAGTTTTTTTAAAATGTTATGGATCTTTATTAAGATGAGCTTTCTACCATGATTTAGAATTTGACCTTGATTCAGTCCAAACCATATTCTGAGAAAATCTACAAGAAGGATTACATGTCTAATAAATTAGCACATTGAGGAATAACAGGATGTGGCTAAGGATATTTAAGGTAAGTTGTATGAAGGAGAAGAGAGATGGGTAAAATTAACTTATTATTTAAATGTTCCAGAAGTTTGGAAAACCAAGCTGTCAGAAAGAAAAGAAAAGGAAAAGCAAAGAACCTATATATTGCCACTCAGCACAATTTCACTTAGAAAATTGCATTATTTCTGCTTGATTTGATTTTGGGTGGTTAAATTTGGATGAAATGTTATTTATTACATATACAGCTAAGCTTATATAATTATACACAAATGTTCTATTGTAGCACATACAGCCAACATCACGGATGTTTGTTGCATCTATTTGAAAAAGAGAGGGAAAAATTAGCTGTGCAATAGTAAATTCAATTTATAAAATTAAACATGTATTAAAATATGCCTGGTAAATATTATGCCATCTGCACATGCTCAAACAGTGAGCCTGGTTAATATTTTATAGTTTATCTGATAAAGTTAACAAAAGAATTTAGTCAGAGTGGAGACATACACTGAATATTTCATCACCTTCTTAATTGCAGAATACAGACAAGACATTTTTTTCCCTTTGGGAAAAATAAATGTTAAAAGTTATTACAGATGGAATCAGTTTGGCAATTAGGTTGAAATCCAACTGAAACCAAAAAAAATTGACAGCTACAAACATCACAATACCAAAGTCTTTTCAGCCAAGTCCGTCAATTTACATGATGAAGCAGAAATGTTGATAGCAATGCTATGTAACTCAGCTAGCAGAGGTTATATTAACACAGAAGAGAAACTGGCTTTGTGCCTTTTTCTCAGTAGTTAATTCACAGCCATCAAGAGCTGTCATTCTTATGCACAGCAGACAGTATGATATACCTAAGGCTTTTCATTCTGACTTCTGATTTAAAGGTCTTCAGCTTGTGCTCTGGACCTTAACCTTGAAGCCAAGTGCAAATTAGCTTTAAATCAATGAAGCTGATTAAAGTTCCATTGTGTTTGAACCCTTAATAGAAGAAGGGAGGGGAAGGAACCACTTCAAAACAGCAAAAGATTGGCCTCTCTCTTCTTGGGACATGTGTAATGCTTTTCGGCTCTCCTCTACCCTGACAAAACCATGAATTCTTTTAAGGCTATTTACCTGCTAAGAGAATGGAACGAAATTTTCCAATTCAGTGGAAGAGGCCAAGTGAGAATCAAAGGTATTTTTCACAAGCACTGGAATATAAAAGGTTATTTTTAAAAGAAGTAAAGAGGAGAACATCAAAACATCTCCCCAGGAGAGGCCAAAAGAACCGAGTTTCCCTTGTGTGGGGCAAAAACATCCTTATATTTTAAAGGCGCTTTGGATTTCTTGTTTGTCTTGCTTTGTATTTTAAGATGCTACCATTGCTTAAATACAGAAAGCCATTGCAACTTCTGACCATCTCCAAAAACAAAGTGCTTTTCTTCCTCGCAGATGAATATATCTGCAAAAAACTATGCCTGAAAAGAAATTTCTTGCTTTGAAAGTGTCCAGAATAAACTCTAGGCAAAGGCTGGGCTACCTCTTTGTCTATACCTCACCACTAGCAACCCTCTTATAGTCACAGAAAACAGCACCAGAACAATTTACTGACTCTGCCTAATTTCTTTGGGGTTATCAGAATCTAGAAAAAAATCTTTTTTTTCTGAAAAATTATTTCTTTAAAAGAACATCTATCTTCAGAAATATTAAAAATGAACCAGGCATGGTGGCACATGCCTATAATCTCAGCACTTAGGAGTCTAAGGCAGAAGGATCACAAATTTGAGGCCAGCTTGGGTTACACAGCAAGTTCAGGGGCAGCCTGAGCTACATAGTGAAATCCTGTCTCAAAACAAAACAAAACAAAACAACCCACAAATACTAAAAATGAGAGAGTAGAAAGAATAATTTAGAGAAAGGCTCATTTTTGCAATCTAATTTAATTCTTTAATGCTGCAATTCAATCTACCCGTCAAAGGAACTATAGTAGACTACATGAGTGATCTCCATCCTTATATTTTAAGCACAGTGACTTTAAAATAATGAAAAACAAAATTTTACCCAAAAAGTCAGGGAAAATAAAGCAAATGAAAAAATGCAGGAACTAAGGAGTTTATAGTCTACAAGTAATTTAATAATAGAGTTGACCACTTCTGCCTCCTACCCTTGTATATGTAAAGTGCTTATAACCATGTGTTTACGCATCATGTGCTCAATGAACTTGAGCCATTGGCTAGTTTTCTGCTGGTGTGGACATACTCTTGACCATGCAGGATCTCTATTTTTCTTATTTCCCCCCTTGACTACATGCACCCAAAAAGCTTGATTTTGAAACCCTCAAAATTTTCTCTTCCAGTTTAAGGAAACCTTCATAAAGAGAGAACAAGGGAACTGATCTAAAAAAGAAATCAGTGACTTCCAAGTCAGCCACTTTTAACCAAGTGCCTCAAAACATGCTAATAGCCACCAAAGGCAGATAACTATCAACTAGAAAAGCGTGTACACTAGAAGCAGAGAGAGGTACTTCCTTCTCATTTTTCAAAGTCAAAGATCTGTTTCCTCACATGTATCTCCAGGTCCCTAGTTTCCCTCACATAAACTCAGATTAATTAAGGAAAAATAAAGATCTGAACTGGCCAATGAAAACAGAAAGAGAATAGAGACTAGCAATGGGGGCGGAGTGGAAAGGTAGGAAAGTAGAAAGTGAGAGAAAGAGAGAAGGAAGGAAGGAAGGAAGAAAGAAAGAAAGAAAGAAAGAAAGAAAGAAAGAAAGAAAGAAAGAAAGAAAGAAAGAAAGAAAGAGGAAGGAAGGAAAAGGACAAATTAATAAGCCAAAAATGTAGAGGCAGTGGACAGGCAGCATGAAGTGAGATCCTGTGGAATTTCCCACGATGAGTGTGAACAGCCCCTGTGGAAGGACAGGGCTCTCTCTTTGTAGACTCAGGGTCACTTGGTTCTTCCCATTCTCTGAGCTATAGCTACACGGCTCCAGGAGTCACAAAAGTCAAGGAGAGAGAACTGAGGCATCAGCATGAGAAGACAGTCCAGAGGGTGATAATTACCATGATTTCTTAAACCACAACCGCCCTCTGTCATCAACAAGATATTGTGAAAGCAAGCAAATTATCTGCCAGACGCTGACATCTCTAGAAAGAGCTACCATTTGAGTGCAAACTGTTATTATGGATAGGATGGTGGTGACGAAGATAATGATGATGGCCATGATTATTTCCAGTCAGATTCTCCTGTAGCTACATCTGTCTTCCTCAATGAGGCCTGGCATTTTTCAAATCTCATTAACTTTTACCTGTGTTTTAATTAATTTTAGATAACCCTGGAAAGCATTTTAGAGGATGCTGATAAAATGAAAAGCAAAATTAAATGATTAAGAATAACTTTCCCTTCCCCTTTGGACCTTTTCTTCCTATTTCACATTATCTATTATACATTTTGATCCTTATTTATATTTTCAGTTTTTCACACCAGAGAAACTATTTTGGTATTGTGGGAGGGATAAGGGAAAGGAAAGAAGGGAAAGGAATAAATACGAGAAAAGAAAAAAATGGAAACAAAGTCTTTGTAAATAGGGAGGGGTGGAGGGGTTGAATGGAGGGCAGGGGAATGGGGAAAAGAATAAGAACCAAGAGAGATTATGTAAAGGTACAAATTCCCAATAATGAATGTCAGCATAAGGTATACCTAAAATGTACCCAAAAAATAATGGAAAGAAAAAGAATAACTTTCATCTGTCCATGAGAAAAAAAAATCATGGATATTTTGAATCACAGACACTCTCATTTTGCTTGCTAATAACACTGGTTCATTTGGATATCCTAACTGTAACTAGAAGTAACCTTGCAAGTAAAGACAATGTGCCAGAATGGTGTAACTCAAGAAGATTTCCTTCACCAGGTATTAAAATATGCAACAATATATCATTAATGTCTGTCCCTCTGGATTTCTCAGCAACCAGATCTCCTTCTTTAAAAATGCAAGTGCTTCTGGATTTTTTCAAGAAACTCAGCTATCTACACACCCTAAAAATAGCTGTGGTTTGTTATCTGATGTTTCTGACCTCCCTGAGGAGGTATCCCAGGCTACATGGAATGATTAGTCATCCGAAAAATTGGGGTGGCACCAAACAAGGTAAAAGGCATTTTAAAAAATTAAATTATTTTAAAGTTGTGCCTAAAAAGGATTAAATCTGAGTTGTCCTGCAAATCCAATGCTAGAATACACAAACCATAAATACAAAAATGGATTCAAAATAAAGCATTTTCTGCAGTTTTATTAAAAAACAGAATCTGGTGAACCTCAGTAACCTTGCTCAGCTTTTTCCTTTTCTCCTTACTCAAAGCAGAAGGATGAATCGTTCCCTACTACCACCATTATCCTGGCTGTCTTGCTGCCACAGAACTAGAGGAAGGCAGTTGTAGAATTGCTAGAGGGACCTACACACACCCTCTTCATCCTGTCATTGGCACCCACTTACTGAAAAAGTTTCTCCTCCATGTCAAAGTGCTCCTTCCAGAGGGCACAGAAAGGGTAAGCATCTTTCTAAGGACCCACTGTATTGCTTTCCAAATGAATATGCCAACAAGCTTTCAGAATTGTTTTCATAGAATCCCTTTATGCATCATAGCAAGCAAAGAAACTTGTTTGGGCCTTGAATCCTGCAGGGGAAATAGGCTAGCTTTCCACAGACCTGGATGGAGTTCAAACTTGGTTAGAAGACAATTGCTTATTAGTCAGCTGTACAGCCTGACATGGGTCAGCAGTCAGCATGAACTTCTTACCCAGGCAGGCCAGGCAGAGCAGACTCAGAACCTCAGGAGCCCTACACTCACAAATATGCACGCCAGGAACAGGAAATAGGATGTGTTCTTCCTGCATTTTTTTAGCATCTTGAATATCTCTGTATCACCACAGCATCTTTAATATGTCTGTGTTGTGTGTGTGTTGATTTTTATGAAGAAATACATAAAGACAAAAACAGGAATATATTCAACAGCTGTATGTTCTGTATTACCAAGGACACATCTTCCTCCCACCGGCACTGCATAGTGGTGGTGGATTCCTGTGCAACACTCCTTGTTCCCCAGACCAGTGGACACACACTACCTGGAGAAGCTAGACTGAAGCCTGGCGGGAATTATGTCAAGTATCATCACACTCATGATCAACAAAGTGCCTGTTAGAGGGATTAGAAGATGCCCTTCTGAGCCAATTTCTCGTCTCCCTGTGCTGTCTTTATCCCTACAACTCACCACTCTCCCTACTCTTGCAAATAACTCTACATCTCTTGTTAACTTAAACTAGGACCTGAGTTTTTATATATGTTTCAAATTTGATTCAAATTTGATATTGAAATGCATATGAATCTTCCCACATCTTGTCTCCCTGGTCTGTTGTCCAAGTTTGCCTTTCATGTTTTTGCTGGGAACACTTCAAGTAGCTCAACCAGCATTTAACTTTTGACTTTGAACACCTTGATGAAGCTAGGATGAACTCCAGTCTGATGTTCATGGGAAAATCACCTGTCTCTTCTCCACACTAAGTCAGGTTTACAGATAGCAAAGGTTACCATCTAAGAGGTCAGTCTTTGAGAACAGCAGCCAGGCCAGAGGAAATTGATTGCTATGGCTTTGTCTCATATTCTACCAGATGGCAAAAGTGTTGATTGTTCTTGGCACTCACTGTCTGGTTGGATGACATTTTACTTGAACTCCCCAATGACACTGAAGTATGTACATACTTCTGTCTACTTTCTGAATGACAGTCTCCAATTCCTCAGTGAGCTAATTGTTTAATAGTACAAATGTACGGCCAGTCTGTTGGTAAAAGTATACCTGAACTCAATATGAGCTGCAGTCTACAGGATGCTTCAGAAATAAGAGGCTATTTTTAACGCAAGGTGATTCACTAAGTCTCATCCCAGATGCCTTATACAAAGAAAGGAAGCCAACTAAGGAAATATTGTCTTTATAGGTCCACCTTAGGGAAAAAGACAAAATCAATTGATTTTTTTAAGGATAAAAGTTTTCCTTGAAAAACTCAGTATGTAGCTATTGGAATAAATTACCTTGTGGTATGCTTTTAAAATGAAATGAATAATAGAGACAAAACATTAAAACAGGAAGCCTTCCTTCACCAATGCCACTTAAGGACCTTTGACCCCAGAAATCACATGTCAGTCTTTTAAAGCCTTGACTCTGCTATGAAGCAGAAAAAGATATCATTTAACATCAAATATCTAACTTACTATAAAGGATATAATGTTGCTTATCAGTTGATTAGATTGAGTAAAATATTGCTTATACATATTTGGTTTTAAATTGGCTTTCATTGTTATTGAGTAGGAACTATCTAATGTTCTCTAAATATCTGATATATCTTCCAAATATTTAAAATAAGTTCAAACCATCTATAAACATAAAGGTTGTAGGGCTGGAGATTTAGCTCAGTGGTTCCGCCTCCTGCCCTGCAAGCAAAAGGACCCAAGTTCAATCCCCAGTACAAAAACAAAAACAAAAAAAAAAGTAAAGGTTGTAAATATCACCAAATATAAAAATACATCATGGAAATTAAAATTACTTACATCTTAGTCTACATAAAATATAAAGGACCTTGGAAATAAGAAGAGCAGTGAAATTACTTGCTCTTGATTTGGGAATTTCATTGAAATCAACAAGACTCTCCAGACTCTAACTCAAAACAGCTCAAAATGAAAGGAGCCATACTAAAGGTGCACTATAGAGTGAATAGTAGTTTGAGGTAAGTCTTTATTGAACAGTCTTAAAGTGTAGGGCAGTTTTAATCACCTATATTATTTTTTTAAATTAAGGAGATGTTAGAACTTGCTAAGAAACCAAATCTGTTGCAATCTGACAGCACAAGAAAAATAATCCCATGTGTACAAGGCAACATGTAGAAAATATTCATTATTTTTAAAAACTAATACTGGGAAAAGATCTATATGAATTTAGAAGATGTATAACTAGTAAATTTTAAAAGTGAGAAAAATAAAATATGGTGCTTTTTCCCATAGGAATTAATGAGCAACCAATGTAAAAGTACTCTCAAGCTTCCTCTATTTTCTAAAGCAGATATTCTTGGAACTCAAACACAAGTCAATCAAAAAGCTGTATGTTGACAGTATGAGAAATGTGAAGAAACTAACCTTTCTTTTAGAAAATTCCATCCAATGAAAGAAAAAAACGATGTTTAGAGGAAAGGTATGGGGGGCCCTTCCGGTGTGTTTAATAAGTGTCATTATTGCTGAGAAATCTAAAAGGGTGATAATATGAATCACAAGAAAAGTGCAGTAGGGCAGCTATTTGAAATTTGTTTTTCACACATTTAGTGCAAAAACAACAGCTCTTACAAGAAAGGTCAATCCACCCACACGTTAATCTCCAATCAAGCAGCACTTTGAGAATCCAAATGTGATTGCAAATCGCTTATGCCAAGATGAAGGGGTTTTTCATTTCCATCTATCTATTACTACCAGCATTTTATATTCATTATGGTCAGGGGTTGAAGGGCATACTAGATACTTGGCTGGGGCTGAATTCCAGCACTTCTTTCATTATACAGAGTAAAATTAATATACAAACACACACACAGACACACACACACACAGACACACACACATACTATGCTATAGTACCATGAAATGTCCTCCTCGACCTCACCCAAGTAATGGGATTCAGATGTAAAATTTCCTTTCCAACCTGATTTCGCCCCCCTGAAACCCTCACAGGGGCTTCTCAGCAGGTCGTAGCTCACTGCATGTGCCATAATAACAATGCACAGCAGGATAAGCTAAAAGCAAGATGCAATTAGCAGAGGCTGTCCTTGCTTTTATAAATTCAAGTCCAACCCTGAAACTTTCTTTGCATCGACACCTGTAATTGTGTCTTAATTTCCTTTCTTAAAATAGTTCAGTTACTTTATTTCAAATTATCAATTGTAGTACATAAAGAAAAATGCATAAAACAAATGCACAACTTAATGAACTGTCAATGTGAATAGCAACATGACCCACACTAATGGCAAGACATATTGTAACACAATCCTAGACCTGCCACTTCTTGGATAGAAATACTTCCTTTCTGTGGCTGTAACCAGAATCCCTGAAATGCATTGTATTTACTTCTTTGACTTTCCTTACGGTTCTATTATATAACTGTATACTTCTAAAATACAATTGAATTATGTCTTTTTATTGATGGGCTTTA
This sequence comes from Heterocephalus glaber, assembly GCF_053883595.1. Classification (NCBI taxonomy): domain Eukaryota; kingdom Metazoa; phylum Chordata; class Mammalia; order Rodentia; family Bathyergidae; genus Heterocephalus; species Heterocephalus glaber. The sequence goes on from NW_028258315.1 coordinate 18,532,362, forward strand.
ATTCATATAAAATACACTTCATCATGTCTGGTTTATTTTGCTCTATATTATATCTTTAAGGTTGAGCCATATTCTTTTGTATATTTGTAGGTATTCATTTGTATTGTTACATACATTCCATTGCATAACTATATTACAAATTGCTTAAGTGTATCACATGACTTATTCATCTGATTGTTAATGAGTATTTGGCTTCATCTTTTTGTTTTATTTTGTTTCGACATGAAGTTTTGCTGATTCCTAGGATGGTCTTGAATTTCTGGGCTCAAATAAAACTCCTGCCTCAGCCTCCTGAGATGCTGGGGTTATAGCCATCCCACCATACCCAGCATGGAGTCACTTTTAGTGTGTACTCATACACACATTTTGACCTATTACAATGCTTTTCAAAAAGTGTTAGATGTATATGATATATTTCACCAGGAATTTATGGGAAATATAAACAGAAGTGTGGAATTACTGGACCATAGGGTTTTCCTTACTAGACACTGGAAAAAATTTACCAAAGTTTCTATCTCATAAGCAATGCATGAGAGTTCTTCTTTCACCTTCCCAATATCACTTAGGGAATCTCTTTGGGTTTTGTTTTGTTTTGTTGAAATATTTGCTGGTCTGGCCAGGACCCTTTCTTCTTTTAAACAGAATAGTTTGAGGGAAGTCCTCATTATACCTTCTGAATTTCTTATAATTCAAAGTTACAGGCCCACCTTACAGGCCATGAAAACTTCTATATCTTGTCAGTGTGCACTTGTAAAGAGCTCCTAGATTAAGAATTTACTGAGGTCAGATATTACTAGTTACAAAGGATCTATTACAATTTTCAAAGTCTGCAGAAAAGTCCAAAGAAAAGACACTAAATTCAACCTATAACTAAACTATAAACCTATAACTAAAAATGAGAGAACACCAGGGCATTGCCACATTGTGTAAAATCAAGTAACAAACATGAGATTGCAAGAAAAAAATCAGAATTCATGTCTTTAAGAAAGTTAATCACAAAGAAAACTAAATCTGGAAAAAACATGAGAACATGGGAATTAAATAAAGAAAAAGCCTGCACTCTCTTAATTTCTTTCTCCTCCCACACACGCACGTGCGTGCACACACACACACACACACACAGTTACTTACCACCCCAGAGCTAATTAGTGAATGATTTCTCTCCTTTGAAATGCTGACAATTTTCAGCTGAATATATTAAAAATTATTCAAATATGAGGTACTACTTTTCTAAGAATGTGGTTCTTATAGCTTCCTTATATTACAGAAAGCTATACTCCCAATGGACATTTTTCTTCACAGGGTTCCTGGGTGTATGCAGCTTTATATGAAGGGCTCATCCATATGTCATGAATAACTCTGTTGTTTCCTACTTAGAAAACTGTCAGGAGACAATAAATTTTTATATAAATAAACTTGTGGTCAATGGATACCTTCATAATCCTTGATAAAGCATTTGATTTGTAGGCTTTCAAAATCACAACTGTGTCTTTGCTTATCTGTGTCTATTTAGGCATCAAAATTAATCAAAAATTCAATTTGTTCCTTGTTTTGTAGATTATTTACTATATTTCATCTCTTTGGCAATATGTTCTTCCTTCTGCAATGTGTAGGCTGGATCAATAGTTAACTAGGAGAAGCAATATCTTGAATTGATTGCCCTCCTAATATGCACTTGGCTACAAACACAAGGAAGAGATTTTAGGTGATGTTAGCAGGTCTGTCAGTGTTCATAGTTATCATATTTATCTAAAGAAATTTTCAGAAATGCAGATGCAACTGCTGATTCCATAGTATTGGGGTAATACACATATAGTGGATGAAATAGAGCCAATCCCAAAACCCAGTGAAGAAAGAAGACATCTAGAAACATCAAATCCCAAAAGGGCCAATGTTACATTTAAGATGTTTCTGAAGGTTAGGAATACTGACATTAGCATGGCAAATTTTTTTTTTTTTTTTTTTTTTTGGTACCGGGGATCGAACTCCGATTCTTGCACTTGCAAGGCAGGCGGCAAAACCGCTGAGCTAAATCTCCCGCCCCTAGCATGGCAAATTTAAGGAGTGGCATGTCTGCCTCCTCTGTTCCTAGATGCTGTAATCAGGAATGTGATCATGAGTTTTTCATTCTGAATTTTATTTCTGTTCACAAGGCCATGTTTTAGTAAGGCTCACTTTGTCCCTTTCCACAGTGTGTATGGCTTTATTTCTGAGGGATTATGAGCTGCATTGCATTATGTTCTGTTTTGTGATAACTTTGTTCCAGACATTTGTGTTTTGGCAAAAATGAAAGCACTGAGGAACCAAATTGGTCAAATGTTAATTTTTTGAAGCCACGATAATTTTGATGTATTTTTTTTCTTTTGAAGAAAACTATTATACTACTTTCTGTCTAAAAAAAGAAAAATTCACAAAAGAGATATACAAAATTTTAGATTAAAAGAAAAAAAAAAACCTGTGCATTTTAGCAGCCCCTCAAGTCATTAAAATTTTACTGGGACAATATGTATTGTTACCAAGAGAAGTGAAACAGAATTCTAAGTTATACTTTATTCACAACAGCAGAGAATCAGTGACCTCTCCATGGATGAAATGCAATGGTCCTCCATCATGCCAGTCCTAACCCGAAGCTACTACCTCACAGAAGGACAAAGCTGCTTCCAGTGCCAAAGATATGAGATAAAGTGAGCCCCTAAATCCTACCTATGAAATAATGCACTATGATTTTACCTTTTTAGAAATATGAGTATTTTGTCTTAAGACTAAATAGTATGTTTTCTATCAACTCCCCAGCAAGGGCTAAAAATATGGTCATTCTTAAAGACTATAAAGAACACAGCATCAAATGATTGCTATACAACCAAACTAGAACTTTATGGTCAATTTTATAAAATATAATAATTAATCTTATGAAAGCTAAATGGCAGACATAACAAACTCACTAATAATAGATCATTAAGATATGCTTTTCTTGAATAGTAGCAAGATATTGTTTCCTTCTCACAAAAAAACTATTAGCTAAAACATTATCTCAATAGCCTATCAAAACCAACTAACCAATAAGAAACATGAGGTTGTTATTATCCTCAAAGATTAAAAATCACCACCCATTATAAATGTACTCAGTAATCTGAAATTGCTTAAAAGGAAATCAGATATACACGCCATTTCCTTAGAATGGAAGCTGATTTCCTTCAATGCCAAAGCACTTTCTTTTTTATAAGTAATGTTTTCCCCCACAACAGAAAAATAAACACAAACATTTGGAAATCCTTACAAATAAGTGCAAAGATACCCACTGTTCCTAGTAAATAATATCAGTTTTAAAGAAGCAACACATTCAGATTTACTAGGCTGAGTGATTTTCATTCCTTGTCTCTGTTTTGTGAATTAAATATACAAACCCTAAACTATCACAAATGAATTCAGGTCAACAAACACTCAACAAAAATTGTACTGTCAGAATTGAAACATCGACTTGGTTTACTCTAGCCAAGCAACACTGCTAAGTTAGTAAATTGGAAAAGGTTTAATTTTTTTAACTATATTTGAGATTGTTAAGAGCACTCATATAATACTGCAAATCAATGTGTCGTGTTTCTTTATTTTTCTCAACAAAAGCAATAGTAACGTGTTCAGAAAATGCATAGTTTTCTAAATCTTCATATTATTATAAAATGTTTTTGCCCTTGCGAGTATGCTTGTATAATCTGGTAGCTGAGAGCTAGTAAATTTCTCTGAGCCATATAACATAAACAAAAATCAGCCTTAATATTAGCTTTTTCACTTCATGACTTTTTCATTGCCTCCTCAATCACTGAATAAGAGTATGGTGGAGCCAAATATGAAAAATGTTTCAGGTAAAAAAGAATGAATGTGTATTTTAATGTTTAAACATGTAACTGAGCTTTCACTATGTATTTGATAGATGTCCCCAAAGGCTAAAACCTCTTAGAAAGCTTGAGTCCAAATTTAACCAAGTACTGAAATTAGTAGTGGCCTTGGGACTATCTGCCTAACTTTGATGTTAGATAGCTTTAGTTTTAACAGTCTGTGCTTTCAGGGAGGGCAGGAAACAAGCCTATAGTTGGGCTCAGAAAGGAAGCTATATTGGCTTTTCCCATGAAAAAGTAGGAAAGAGTGAATTGGGAGAGAGAAAGACAGAGAGAGACAGAGAGAGAAAGACAGAGAGACACAGAGACAGAGACAGACAGCGAGACAGAGACAGACAGCAAACTTGACATATGATCCAAAGGCTACACTGAGGTTCCATATTTATAAAACAGTGTTCATGAAGCACTGGGTTAGAATTTGCACTGTTTGTATGACCCTAAAATCTCCAAGCTGAGAATTATTTTTAACACTTATTTTTTTGAGATACAGCCTCACTAAGTTGCCCAGGCTGGCCTCAAATTTGTAATCTGGCCACAGCCTCCCAAGTACCTGAGACTATAGCTACCATGCCCAGGTTAAAATTATTTTTTAAATGGTCTTTAATTGATAGTGACTCCAGGAAGCTGGCAAAAACAAAAACAAATATCTACTGGGAAATTTCAATCCAAACCTATAAGAACACCCAGAATCAAAGGTTAAATTTGCACAATTATAAAGAAAATAAACATGAAGTCAACCATTAACTAGCAGAGGGGGAGACAACAGACAACAATCAGGCCCACAAAAGCTGTGGATACTGGAATTGTCAGATAGAGTATAGCAAGCAAATTAAATATATTTAAAATCTGTAAATAACAGAAGACTAGGGAAATCACTTCAGAAGATTAAGATACAATCAAAATAGTCATAGATCTTACAGAAATATATAATCAGCAAAATTTACAAATTAATAAACTAGTCAAACATCTGGAAAAATAATGCTGAAGATAATGATCAATGCACTGGAATGTAGATTTGGAGAAATAATATAGAATGAAGCCCAGAAGCATAAAAAGAAAGAAAATATTAAATGAAAGGTTAAAGGAATAGGTGATAAAAAGAGATTATCTAATATTCATCCATATACAAGAAAGAGAAAACAGAAAGAACTGGAGAGAGACAATGTTCAAAAGAAATATTGGATAAAATTTGTTTCAAAATTAAGAATAAATGCAGGATTTCAGATTCCTAATAATAGCCAAAGAAAAATAAATAGAAATCTCCTCCTGGACATATTGCAAAAATATGCAGAGATCTTAAAAGAAGCCTTAGGTTTAAAGGCAAATTTAATTTAACAAAAAAAGCTGACTTTTTAACTTAATCACAGGAGCCAGAAAAGAAAACAACAATATCAAAAGGTGCTAAGGAAAAAATAACTGTCAAATCAGAAATCTATATTCAGTAAAGTTACAATTGAAGAACATAGGTGAAATTAAAATAGCAAATAAAACTTTGAGTCTGTACAATTAATAGAAGACCATTAATGAAGTACTGATAGAATTTAATTAGGAAAAAATATAAATGAGCAAAAAATAAAAAAAGACAGAATGGTGAGAAACTCAAGAAAAGAAAGTAGTAAACATGGCTTAACTTTTTAAAATATTAAAACCCTGTATATACAAAACAAGATATATTTTGTGGGATTTTTAAAAAAAAATCACTGGAAAGCAATGGTAAATAAAGAGAGGATCAAAGTAATGGATGTTAAAGTATTCCCAAATCCCACTTTTGGGATAAGGAAATGAATTTAAGCTTATTAAGGGAAAAAAAAAACAGAACAAACACTAGAACTAAAAGAAATACTAGAATAAAAGTGAAATAAAGGATATATGATAACACATTTGAAATAAACCTAACTATATCATTAATCAAAACAAATTTAACTGGACTAAATATGTTAAAAGATGAAACAGCCATTTTTAATAAAGATTATATAGAACCAGGTCATACACAGTCAAGTAAATGAGTAGAATACAACTCAGATCATGAAATAGACCCAAATGTACCTGCAGACCTGATGCTATAAATAGCATCACACACCAATAGGGAAGTGGGTGCCCCTTAAATCATGATAGCATAGCCACTCACCACTGCAGATAAAGAAGAAATAGAATGGATCTCTTCCTCGCATCTTATATAAACAACAATTTCAGGAAGATAGAGGGCTTAATCCTTTTAGAAAAGACCATGATAAGGGCTTTTTGATATGACAGATTTATTTAATAGCAGAAAAATGAAGCCATAAAGAAAGTGATCAATGTCACTTAAAATGAAGGACTTCTGTTGATCAAAAGATATCTTATTAAAAGATGAAAATTCAAGCTACAGAGTAATGAGATCACTTGCAATGTATTTAATCATAAGAAGGTAGTATGAGACTGTTCTACAAAATAAAAAAAGTAAGACAACTCAACAGAAGAGTAGCCAATTATATGCATGGCTAATAAACACGAAAAATAATCAACTTAATTAATAAGAAGAAAATCTAAAATAAAAATAAATTTTATCCAGGTCAAGATATTCTGACAACAGTGGGTTGAGGTAGACTTAGAGTAACAGGAACCTGTTACCTTTGCTGAGAGCGAAGTACACTCTTTAGAAGTCATTTGGCGACACCTGGCAGAGGTGAAGAGATACATGCCAACTTATCACTCTACAAACACATGAAATCAGTTTAAAAGTTACCATTTTGTTAGTAAAAATTATCAATTAGATAGCCTACAAATTAATAAAGCATCACCAAAAGAAGATATCCTAGAGATAGTCTGGCAACTATGTACCGAGAAACAATATAATAGTGATCATAAGCAGTATTTTTATAATAGTAAAAATAAATGAAAATAACTCAAATGTCCACCATCAGGTAAATCAGTAGATAAAATGGGTATACAAAATAAATAAATTCAAGCTTTACTGATCCAGAGTCCTCTGCTACAGTTAATTCTCCTTATCTCTCTGGAGAATGTAATCGGTTACTTCTGGGTATCTGCCACTTCTGGGTATCTGCCTTCTACACTATGTATTGATATGCAGCTGACCTACTGGATTCAAACTGTCATGTTATTTCAGAACTAGATATACACTAGAGTCCTATTTATCCTATCATTTTCACTTGTCCTATCTGATTTCTCCTTCCAATTCCCCCATCTCACAACACACACACACGCACGCACACACGCACACACACACACACACAGACATTTCTTGACGTACTTTTCCTTTGACCTCCAAAAGATTAGGGTTTCTCAAAATACCTACTGCCTTTCTGTAATGGTAGCCTAATGTTCTTAAAACTTGAACTCCTAACTCTATATTTAGGATTAAGAAATCCATTTTTCAACCCTGAATGAGATCAGAGGATGATTAATACACTAACTTTATATGCTAGTTTATTTTATTTCTAATTATAGTCTTAGTAAATGATGTTAATATTTAATAGCAATGACTTTGCCACTCAGTGCTTTGCCCAGTAAAATCAGAGCCCTTAACATTTTATTGGCACTAAAGCAGTCAGCTGTGACATAGGATAACAGCAAGGGCAAAGAAGTTCTGCTCCATCCCTAAATTAAATGTCTCCTCAATGACGTGAATGTTCAGGTAGAAATAACAGTTGCTCAAACAAAATGGCTTCTTTACAATAAAAAAACAATCAACAGAGCATTTTCCACAAATCAGATGAGACCATAACACATATAGAGAGATGACAATAATTTTAATGGGTGTTGACAATATTATCATAATAGAAGCACCTGTTAAAATCAATGCTGGCCCTATGACATGTGTGTATAAATGTGATTTTAAGTAAACAAAACAGATGCAAGACATGCTACCAGAAAAAAACATAAGGATCATTTGCTGCTGCTGCTGCTGCTGCTGTCGATGAGAAAAAGGTGAAATGGCAATGTCTATTTTGACAGCATTGCCCTTTATCCTCAATACTCAAAGCACAAAGCTAGGTACTGATGAGGCTCTTTTATCCCCTAACCAGTGTTCCCTAGCATGTTATAATACCCATTAAACAAAAGATAAATTATGTGTTGATCTGTTTTACAAAGTGATTTACATCTGGTTTCTTCAGCTATATATTTCCTGAATTCACATAAAAATATGACAAGTAAAATTTCTCCTACACTTTTTTTCCTCCTTGCCTCTCAGCCTGCTCTGTGTCCATGGTCAACTGACAAAGACAAGTGAGGCTATATAAAGTGGTGTTTTCATCCATACATTTTAGTACCAGGTAAACAGGAACTAACTTAATGCCAAGCCACTGAATGAGACATCATCTTCATAGTCACTTGTTCTTTACGTCTGCAGATGGCCCCCAACTTACGATGGCTTCACTTAAGGATTTTTGACTTTACAACAGTGCAAAAGTGATACACATTTAAGAAGAGCCATATATTGAACTCTGCTCATGTCCTTTTTGCATGTGGGTGAGCCTCAACATGCTACTGGACAAACCAACACTCTACAGTATGCCGTGCTGCAAAGATAGGATGTTCAGAAGTTTAGTTGCATTAAATTCATGTTTATCTTAGGATATTTTCAACTTATAATGGTTTTATTGGGATAGAAGATGAGGAGGATCTGCAATTCTATGCGACTCTATACTAGATACTGTAATAGGTCAGAGTGGAAAATGTCTCTCCCTTTTAAGATATTCAATTTAAAACAAAACAGGGAATATACATATTGAAAACACTAAGATCAAATAGAGACACTAAAGTAGATAAGTATATTTGATCACAATAAAGATTTCACCTTAGGATGTTCAAAGTCTCCCATGGAAATCTCTACCTTTCCGTTCTGAAGGCTTATCGAAGGAACTGGGTTTGAAGAGGTGTCATAATAATGAATTAAAAGCAGATTATCAAGGATTTCAGAGAAAGAGACCACTCTGGAAAAGACCAAAGCATAGGATAACTGATAAAAGGACATGATTACTAAGATAGCCAAGGGCAAAATTCAGTGTCCACTGTAGATTCAAATATATCTGAATATCAGTTAAATAAACATACTGCATTACTACACCACCATTTCCTGAGAACATGTTCATTTGCCTATCTGGACCAAATAGTTTTTTTCTAATATTTATCTATTATTCAGAAAAACTTTACTTGTTTTGAGTTCCTAAGCAGGTCAAGACATCAATCTTCAAAAACCTATGGTAGGAAAATATTTAATGTTTCACTCTTAATTCCTAGCATGAATGATTCAATCAGTGTCTATGCCCCCCCCCGCCAAGATATTCTGCAAAAAAAGTAAACTCTTTCATCACTAGATTCCCTCAAAATTATAAAAGTTACACATTTCTCTGATTCTTTTAGGCTAGTGCTTCCCATGTGTGGTCTGGGAGGAAGCCATCAGCATCATCTTGGAACCTGTAGTAAGTGAAAATGCTCAGTTACCCGCAGGGCCCTACTGAATCAGACACTTTGCAGGTGAGATCAGGCAGGTGGCAGGTTTTCACAGAAATCCCTCCGGTGATTCTGCTGCTGCTCAAGGTGAGAATCACTATTTACTACCTGCCAGATAACGGAGCACACCCTGACCACTGTCGAGGGCATTTCAACCCAAACACCGTACGAAAAAAAAATGGGTTTGCAGCTGAGTCTCAACACTGAGAATGACATAGATCTCAGTTAATAAATACTCCCCCAAATGGCATAATATTGCCAAGTACTAGACACTTAAACATCCAGAGTTGCAGCATCGTAGATTGTAGTGTTTTACAGAATATTTTCTAATATATTGTCGATGAAGCCAACAGACTTAATAAGTTCCCAAGGGTTTCCACTCCCTTCCTGGGTCTGAAACCTCCCAGCACCTCACCAAACAGCTCAGCCTGTGTGTGAATGGCGGAAGACGCCCCAGGAGGGCAGAGGCTCCTGGAGAGCCAGAGAAAGGGAGGAAGGGAGTTTGCGTCCTGCTCTGGGGCAGACCTGGAAGGAGGTCTAGAGCTGACACATCTCAGATGAGCCTGGCCCAGTTCTCGAGCCTGTAAATTAAAGTGTTTTGAAATACCAAAAGCATCTAAGCTGAGCAGAAAATACGATCACCTTCTCTAACAGGCATACTAAAATATTTTTATACAGTTTATGCCAAAACCCCAACAAGTCTCTAGAGAGGCCTCTTCCCGCGCCGCCCCATCCTCCGCTCCGCTTCGCTCCCTTTGTCCCGGGTAATAAAGACCTGGTTGCCGACCACTCACACCAATTAGCTCACACCAAACTTCGTGACGAAAAGTGGGGGGAAAAGAGAGAAATCATTAATTCAACAGCGGTCATTTAAAAAAAATTGAAAATAATGTGGAACTCCCTCCAAAATTAGCCTCCACCGCGACATAAATTGGTTTTCTTTGTGATCTAAAATTGACTCGCAGTTCACTAGTTAGAAAATAGTTGCTGAAAAGCCGGGGCCTCGGAGCTTCAGGATCCCGCCCGCCTTTCATCGTGTAAACAAACGCATCAGATTTAAAGCTTTCCCATAATTGTTATGCTAACCTTGGAGCGCAACCTCTCCATTTGCATTTGAAGGAGCTAAATATTAGGCAGGAAAGAAAGTGCTCTTTTTGAAAGCCTGAGAAAATGTCCCCGCTCCGGGCTGCTCTGCCATCTGGGCCGCGGGCTGAGCGCGGAGGCAGGGGCGCAGCGAAGCGCCGGCCCCGTGCGGGGAAAGAATGCAGAAAAGTGCGCGGCGTTCCGGGCCTCGGTGCGCGCCACTTCCTCGCTCAGGGCGGGGGAGGCCGGGACGTGGGAGCTGCGCGTCCCTGGTGACAGGCAGCGCGTCCCGAGGTCTCTGGCTTTTCCCAGAGCACATTCCAAAGGCCAGCTCCTTTTGCGAGCTCCCAGCCCCGTCTCCCCGCTGCAGGGCCCGGGGCGTCGCGGGTGTGCGCGTGAGTGTGTGCGTGCGTGAGTGTGCGCTGCGCACGCACAGAGGAAGAAAGGCATCTTTAATCAGCGTCCTGGCCCAGCTTTTAATTTGGTCTCCTTGAGTACCCAGATAGAGTCTGTCTAGTCAAAGCTAATAATAAAAAGCACACTTAAGCACATTAATCTTGAAGTAATTAAAAAATAAAAACACTGAGCCATGGGACTTCGTTAAAAAGAGGAAAAAAGCCCCAACTTCTCATTAGCTCATTGTGAGGGAACCAAGAAAACCTGTGTATCTTTCCACCTTTTCATGCGATCTGAACACAAGGCAGGTTTACAGTGAGTCACGGGGAAATCGGCCCTGGGAGAGATCTAGAACATCAGAAGCCGGGAGAAAGGGGGAGGGGATAAGATGCTGCTAGACTCAAAGAATATCGTCGTGATTTTCTCCAACCACTTTTCATTTTAATATCATCTCTCATAATCCAAAGGTACTTTGGTTTTAAAGTTATTTCCCCATTGTCAGAATTAGCATTTCCCCCTAGTCTTAGGAGACATTCCAGAGAAGGGTATTTTTATTTTCTTTTTTTCCTCCCCTTGATTTGACAAAGGCCTCTCATGCATCGCTGGACTGTATTACAAAGTTCGGGGATTTTTTTCCTTCTCAAAGGAAGATTATTGGGACTACAAGTAACCCTGGTAGCTGCTAGGAGATGGAATTCACTGCGTGTTGCACAAATAATTGACGAAAAGGGGAATGTCCGGCAGCAGAGTCCTCCACAGGAGCTAAAGAGTGCAAGAGGGGATGCAGAGGGAATTGAGGGAAAAAAGATGAGGTTTATTCTTTTGTCCTAGTCGTATACTAAGTATCAGTGTTTGAAAGTCTCTAAAATGGATGAGTTGTCATTTAATGTATTTATTTCACAAGTATTTACTGGATGGCTACAAGTTTTGTTTTGTTGTTTGTTTGGTTTTTTGTTTGTTTGTTTGTGTTTTGGTACCAGGGATAGAACTCAGGACCTTTCGCTTGTGAGGCAGGCACGGTGCCACTGAGCTAAATCCCTGGCCCTGCTTTGTTTTGTTTTTTAAGAATCAGAATGTGGTCCCCCCAAAAAACTAGGTTCTAGTTCTGGCTTCTCATATCTATCAACCTTGGTGGCTCAGAACAAGTTACAGTACTCAGCTTTTCTAAATCCCAGTGTTTCCTTCTGTGAAATACGGATGCTGTGCCCATTTGGAAGGCTATGATCATGACTGAATAAGCTCAGTGCCTTGCATAAAGAAGACACTCCGTAAATCCTTGCTGTCGCTAGATATCATCATTAGTATTGTCGTTGCCTTTTCTCTGAAGACTAAAAGATTGCTTTAAAAATATAATAGATGAAACAAATGAAGTGACATTCAAAAGTATTAGTTGCTAGCGATGAACAGCGACATGACAGCCACGGAGTGGCTCTCGTGCAACTTATCTTCTAGTCAAGGAGATGCACAGTAAGTCAGAAAAATATTAAACATGGTCACTGTTGAGACTGAGACATTCCATAAAGAGAAGAAAGGATGATATTTGGAGTGAGTGCTGGAGATAGAGAAAAGAGCTGCTTAAAATAGGAAGAACAGGAGCCCTCTGAGGAAAGGGTAATGGTGGACAAGCAGGCTGAAGAAACAAGCAGGACCAGCCCCTGAGAAGTCAGGAGCTTCCGACTCTTCTGTAAGCGATGAGAACTTATGAGAACATTTCAAGCATGGGAAAGACGTGACCTGACTCATGACTTAGCAAGGTCGAGCTGGCTCAGATACGGAGACCAGACAATGGTGGGGGGCAGAGCGGTACTCCACCCTGGCTGCTCATTGGAATCACCTGGAAAGCTTTTGCAATCCCAAGCCCCACCTGCACACATGGAATAGAGGCCAGGCATCACTGTTTCTTGGGGTGTCTGAGAGACACTGGTAGCTTTTATCAGAGGGATAAAAATGAGAATGCTCTGATTTCATACTCAGGATATGTCTTGGAGGTAGAAGCAAATCAACTTGACAATGCACTGAAAATGATAGGGTGGGTGGGAAAAGAAAAATAGGAATCAAGAATGACCTTCTCATTTATACAGTGATATAAACAGTGATTTCATTTACCACGTTAGGAAGAATGAAGGCAAAGCAGGCTGGTGAATGGGAACTGTGAACCTGAAAACTGGAATCAGGAGCCACTCAAGTATGAAATGCCTCTTGCACATATTTAATATAGTAACAGTCAGGAAATGGAGATATCAGCAGCCAGTTGGTTTGAGACCAGGAGGAGGGAACTTTAAACTGTATCTGCATCAGTGTTGCCCAGTAGAACCTTCTGCAAGTACAGAAATGTTCTATATCTTTGTCCAGTTTAGAAGTCACTAATTAATTACTTCTGAACATGGAGTATTTGAAGTAGAGCTGAACTGATGCAAGCGAGGAATTGAATTTTAGTTATTTAAATTTAAATAACTATAGGTGGCAGATATTGCCCTAGTGTACAAAGTTGATGGATATAGATGATTCCCATCTAGCCGAACTTCTTTCAGAGTCTGAAAGAAGTTTTCACCCCTCCCCTGGTAAAGCCACCATCATCCCAGCCTAGATCACTGCAGCAGCCTCCTATCCAGTCTCATTTTTTTCCTCTGAGCTTCTATTGAATAGTCTCAAAACAGCAGCCAAAGTGACCTTCTATATCACGTCTTTTCTTTGCATAAAGCTCTCTCGTGGTTCCCCTGTTTTGACCTAGCAAAAGTTAAAATCCTTCCAAAAGGAAAAGGGAGGGATTTTGTGGACTTTTGCACTGCTTTGCATCTCTTGACTTCATTTTTCTGCCACATCCTCTCTGTCCCTACCATAGCATTCATCACCTTCTATTGTGTTGTGTAATGAATTTGGTGATGTTGTTTGTGGTCTATATCTCCCCCTTACTAAAAAATAGACTTCGTCCATGGGGATTTATTACTATTTTGTTCACTATTTTATATCCTAGTACCTAAGGCACAGTAACCTGTCTTAGACACAATATTTATTGTGTGCCTATATGTGGTCATTGAGCTATTGAAATAGTTTCATCCAAATTGATGTGCTCTGTAAGTGTAAAAATACCCTCAGGATTTTGAGGACTAAGTACATGTTTTTAGAGACTGTCTTACTACTCCAGTTATTTAGATTGGTTAGTTGTTGAAATTATAATATTTTTGATACATTGAGTTAATTTTAAAACATTATTAAAATTAATCTCATGTTTCCTTTTACTTATTTAATATGAAAATTAATTTCACCTGTTTGTTTTTAGTTATTCAATATGAAATTTAAATACTAGGAAATTTAAAATCACAGGTGTGGCTCATGTTATACATCTACTAGACACATTGATTTAGAGAAAGAATAAAAGCTAGCTGGGGATTCTGTCCAGAGAGAGATGAGAGAATGTGCTTGAAGCAAGTGTGGTACATGGAAGATGAGAGAAATAGTTAATTCTAGGAGAAGGGAACCATTAGCTGGACTATATGAGTGAAATGGATGCTATGAGTAAAATAAAGATAGAGACTTAACCAAAAAATTGGTCAGGATGCAATTGCTGTCGGCTACAACAAGAACATCTTTGGTGAAATTACGTGGACAGATGCCCTGGGGAACAGGGTGTGAAGTCAAAGGAAAAGTGAGGAAGGAGAGACAGCACATACAGACAGCCCTCTCAAGAACTTTCGCTATGAGAAAGGAGAGATGGTAGGAAACAGAGAGATGAAGAAGGGGAAAGAGAAAGTAGAGTGGGAGAGTAAAGGATTGAAAATGATCAAGATATAATATATATGTACTGATTCCCCAAAACAAATGTAAATTAATATATATTGTAAACTTATACAAATATTTTTTTAAAAAAGAAGTTTTGCTAAGAGGAATGAGATGAAGCAAAATCCAATTGTTTTAATGGAAGGTATTTTAAAGACTGTGGAATGGGTGTGGTGATCCACTCCTGTAATCTCAGAGCTTTAAGAGGTTGAAGCAAGATCAAAAGTTCAAGCCCAGCCTGGGAAACTTAGAGACTTAGGGAAATGCTGTCTCACAATAAAAAATTTAAAAAGGGTTTGGGATGTAGTTTATTGTTGAGGACCTGGATTCAATCCCCAGTACCACACACAAACAAACAACAGAATGTTGGCCAGTTGAGGGACATTACCCGAGGAAAAAAATCAACCTCAGTTGAAACTTTGGACTAAATACAAACAATATATAAACAGCATTTTGAATGTGAAAGTGTCCTTGAAAATTATCTTGGAAATGCACCTCGCCTGACAAGTAAAAATTCTGAGGTCGGAACAGGTGAACGACTCTCACACAACAGATCTGAAACCCTACAAATGAGAATTTGCTGAGGCTCATTTCTACAGAAACAAACGTTTCCAAATCCTAATATATTGACCAAAAATATCTTTTACCTCATAAAGCAAGATATTTACATGATTACTAGTGGTTCATTCAGAGCTAGCATGATACAAATAATGGCTAACGTTTATACCTACTGTTGCTATGTGCTTAGTATTTTACATATAGTAACACTAACCCATATAATATCCCACAATGGAGACACTTATTATTATGGAAATTTTACAAATTAGGAAACTAAAATTGTAAGAATTCATGTACATATGTGCTTGGAGCCAAAATTCATAGTCCTTTCAGTATATCATATGGCCTCCCAATCATTCTTGTACCTGGAAACCATCTTTCAGTAGGGTAAAATATTCAAATTGCCAATGGTTATAAATGGGAATTAATATCCAAATTAAAATTATACCCACATATAAGTCAAGTATTGATTTTCCAAAGTATTTGTTTGTCATTATCTATCCAGGTGGCAAAATTTTTAAATGTAAATAAGACATTTAACTACAACAGTATTGCAGTTCTGAGAGTTAAAAATAGCCACACAATCACAGTGGGAATTGCCTTTCAGTCTCCCAGACCACAGCACACTGATTTCTCAAATAAAAATCTTTATCAAGTGCAAATTGTTCACTTTGCCACTGGAGTGCAAGGACAGAGTGTCTCTGTCAGAATGGTGCAATAACTCTAAATGAATTGAATACTATTTACAAAAAGATTCTTGTTCAAGCATGAAAGCTTCTCAGCATCTTGTATCCAATGAGTTTATACCTGTGACCAAATACAGCTTCTCTTGGTAGAATAAAAATCAATTTTGAGTAATCACTATTTGCATGTACAAAATGTAAAGTAACTAAAATGCTCTGAGAATGACAAAAAGGAGAGGATATGGCAATTTTTTGAGCCCAAACCAATGTGAAAATAAAGAGGATGGTGAGATAAGAGGGTAGTGCAGTGTTAGAAATGATCCATCTATGCATTGCACATGTATAAATCTACCAAAAGAAGTCCTATTTGTCCATACAATCAATAAAAAGAGTTGTAGCAGCATACTTGTTTGATTTGCATTTTTTTCACTAAAGGTCAGATAGAAAAAAATACCTGTTATTTCAAGTCTTAGGCTGTGTTCATGCCTTGTACCCTAAGATGATACAATATTGATCAGTCATCAGAAATTGTATATTGTAAGGCATTTGGGTTGAGAGTGTTGAATATTGTTAACTTGACTATAGTAATTTTGCCTCTTTCCTCAGCCTTTCTTATGAGCAATGATGCATGTTCACAACCTGACTGCCTGAGTTGCACCAGACGATATCCAAAGAGACAAACTTTTCAAGTACAAGTGGACTGATGAAAACTTAGTCTGACATCAAGAAGATAACCATCATATGTGAACTCAATCTCATACCTTCTTCCTGCTCTACATCCACATCCAACCCATCCTTCCTCAAGTCCCAGGCTGATCTTTGTATTATGCCTGCTCCGCAATTCCACTCACTCAGAGTTCATCCTAGCTCAAGTCTTGCCAGTTAGAAACTTTCCTTACGCCTTCCTCGCATCCAACTTTCCTTTTGCTACCAAACTCTAGTAAAAAACATGTGATGTGCATGCAGTCACTGACTCTTCCTAGTTTTTCATCTAGAAACCTTCCTGGTCTTTATTTTTCTTAATTTCCCAGGAGTCTCTGACACAGTTGGAGTCTTCCATCTAAAGGCTCTCATCTCTAAACTACAGCATTACCTTTTGCCCCTGTGTCTCTTCCTCCCTCTCTGCCCTCTTCTTGCTCTCCCTCACTATTTTCGCCCCTAAGGGCCCCAGAAGCTTGGTCCTCTAGAGTTTCATCCTCAGGCCGCTCCTCTACCTCCACTCTCCCTGAGTAATTTCATCCATTTTTCCAAATTCTGAGCGCTAGTGCTTTCTTTTCTGTAAGTGCCTGTATTTAACAATCTCTGGGAACCTCCACCTGGATGATTTGGAAGTAGCCTCAAAATTAATACAACCAAAAACAAACCCACTAACCAAGATGTTCATCAATTATCGTAAACAACCAGCTAAATATTCATCCAAGCTCAAAACTTCATAATTCCCTTGAATCCTGCTTCCCTGACCATTCCTACATTCAGCTGATTTTAGCTCAAGTACAAGGGGTGATGGAAAATTATAATAAATGTTTAAATTTTTAAACATTTATTACAGTAAAAGATATATTGCCATTAATCTCCCTAAAAATATTCCCTCTCACTTCAAACACACTCATCCCATCATTCTTGCCACTTTCTGAAGCAGCTCTGGAAGTCCTTTCTTGTGAACATCTTTATGAGGTGTGAGTTTACAAAAAGTGAATGCCACTGCTGAGGCTTGTAAAAATATTACGGTGTGTCTTCAGCCACCTTATTCCCCAGATGTGGCACTGTGCAACTTCTGGCTTTTCCCGAAAGTCAAAATGAACATGAAAAGTAAAGGTTTGAATTGATTCGGGACATTGAAGGAGCCACATCACTGCAACGAAAGACACTCACGAAAGAGGACTTTCAGAGCTGCTTCAGAGAGTGGCAAGAACAATGGGATAAGTGTGTTTGAAGGAAAGGGGAGTATTTTGAGGGGGATTAATGGCAGCGTGTCTTTTACTGTAATGATTTTTTATTAAACACACATTTTTCAATCACATCCCAAATATGTAGTGAGCCTGAGATGTATACTTGACACTTACATGTTGCTATATATCTTGGGGTTATGAAACCATTTCTCGAATCTGATGTCCAATTGTGCAGATTGTCAGCATTGCCCTCTGTTTCCCTCTTTCCCACTGATCCACAGAGAGCTGCTCTTATCCATCCTGTACCCTGTTTGCAGGATCATCTTCCAAAACCCTAAAATACAAAAGTGAACAATGACTCCTTTTCCTAAGAATCTTTGTGGACCCCCTGCCTCACAGGCCCATATGGAATGAAGTTCAGAATGTGGGCCCGCGCCTGTCATGCCCAATGTCTCCACACATCCTGCTCCCACACACCCTTCTCCCTGCTCTACACAACTCTAGCTTCTCACCCACTCCTTCTCATTCACTCCTATTTCACCTTCAAAGCATCTTGTCAATATCTCTTTTTACAGTATTAATTACAGTGCACTACAGTGATTACGTATCTCCTACTCCATTGTGTTGTCGTTACAAATGCCATGAGCTGTTTGCTGAGAGCTCTTTTCTCCCCACCACTGTCTCCCCACCATCTAGAATGGTACTCTAGGTGCTCAGTGCATGTACTGGACTTGAATGGCTTAGTGGTATATTCAGTCTAAATGAAATAACCCATCTGTCTAATGAGCTTGTCTTCATTGCCTACTCTCTTGACATGTGTCCTAGACAAAAAAGCAAATGATTTCTGATTTCAAGCACATAGTGTGTCTTCCTGAATTATGACAAAAGGGACAGTCCCCTATTTTCTCCACTCTCCCCAGAAGAATAAATTATATTATCCATTATTCTGTAAGACTGACATGCTTTTTCAACAGCATACTTCGCTAATCTGTTCCAATCTTTTTTCTCTCCTTTTGTTCTTTCTGTGAGCTTGCCTGCCCTTTTTCAAAAATGAAAACACTATGAAACATCTCATAATAATATGGTATATATTATCACATTAGCTTCTGTTATAATAAAAGTAGCTACATAATCAGATTATACTTTGCTGCATAGCCATAAAAATAATGGTACTGTATCAAGAAATTTGTAGAACCAAATGGAAAATCACTAATGCAATAGGAAATTATCAAACATAATATAATTCAGAAGTCCTAAACTGCCAGTGTCTCAGTAGGTAAAGGGGAAAAAAAATCTGTTTTACTGTAATAAAACTTCAAAGAGACATGCTTATTATTTTTGTAAATATTCTCAGCATATGTTCTTTTTGTCCTTTTGTCCTTTTTGTCCTTTTGTCCATTTCTTATTTTGTTTCCACTTGTGTGCCTTTCGTGAAAATTCTGTTTGAATATCAGAAGAAAGTAAAAGTGACCAATAGTCAGGATTATGAAATAGTAGAAATTATCCAAGTTTCAGATGAAGGGAGTATTTTGTTTTTGCAGTGCAGAGATACAACACAGGGTCCTACACATGCTGAGTAAGTAGTCTACCACTTAGCTCCATCTCCAGCCCAAGTTTTTAAAATATGAACTCAGCCAGTCATGGTGGCACAAGACTGTAACCCTAGGTACTCAGGAGGCTGAGGCAGGAAGATGGCAAGTTCAAGGCCAGCCTGGGAATCTTAGAGAGACCTTGTCTCAAAAATAAATAAAATAGGGCCGGGGATTTAGCTCAGTGGTTTCACCACCTGCTGTGCAAACGCAAGGACCCGAGTTCGAGCCCCAGTACCAAAAATAAATTAATTAATTAAAATAATAATAATATGGACTCATACTTTCAAACTGCCAAGAGTTTCAAAAGACTTCTGTAAGCATAATATACATAACTAAAAATCAGCACCCCACTTATCATGGCAAGTGATGGATTCTCCCCTCATGTGCACACACTCATAATCAAGAAATTTTATAGCATGTCAAGTAGTCAGTGCTCAAACTTCATCCAAAATTTTACCACAATTTCCCTCCAAAACAATGAACAAATATAGGAGACCGAAGTAGCTGCAATTTTTGCCTTTACTGAACAATTCTTTCATGTCAGTCATAATATTGAACTCAAAACAAACACTAAATGGCTTTTCTGTTTCATGGTAAATCAAACTCTTGCTGGGATTCAAAGGATGAAGAGTTTCTTTTCCTTTCTTCAAAATCTTTTCTGGTTATCCAGGATTAAGGAATTAAGAAAAGAAGGACTAAGTAAAAGATCATGCAGTCCAATGACATATTTTCTTTCTTTTCTTTCTCTCTTTTGTTCTTTCCTTCCTTCCTTCTTTCTTTCTTTCTCTTTCTTTCTTTCTTTATTTCTCTCTCTCTTTCTTTCTTTTTCTTTCCTTCCTTCCTTCCTTCTCTCATTTCTCTTCCTTCCTTCCTTTCTCTCTTGCTTTTCATTTTTTAAAAAGTTCCTTTTGGGGACAGTTTTACATGTAAAGCAAAAATGACAGAGAAACACAGAGATTTCTCTTATTCCTCCTGCCACCGCTCACACATAGCTTCCCCTATTACCCTCATCTTCCATCTGAGTAGGATATTTGTCATAATTTATGGACTTAGACTTAAAAAATATAATCATTAAAAGATCATAGTTTAAATTAGGGTTTATTCTTTTTAAAAGTATCTTAACTAGTACCAATTAATTTTACAAGATACTGAGTTTCAGGGCTCATGATATATTTTGATCATATCCATTACCCCTATATTACCCTCCCTTACACTACCCTCCTCCACTCTTATTTCCTTCCTCTTGCAAGGATGTATTTCCTATACCAACCTTTGCATATTTGTGTGCCTAGAAAAATAATATATATTATATATTAATACACACATGAGTGCAATATTATATGTACATTTTAGAAATGTGTTAACGTATTCAGTATAATCAATATATTCACATTTATTATAATAATTATAACATATGAATAATAACCATTAATTTTAATTTATATTCTTCATGGAATATATTCATATATGTGAATATGTAACTATTAGGTTCATAGTGGATAATATACGTGCTGTGATAATATAGTGAATGGTAAAATTTTTTGTAATTATTAAAGTAAAAGACACATTACTATTAATCTCTCTCAAAATATGCCCCCTCACCTCAAACACACTTATCCCATCATTTCTCCACTTTCTGAAGCAGTCCTGGAAGTACTCTTTCATGTGTATCCTTAGTTGTACTGTTGTGCCTGCCTCAATATCCTGAAATAATTCAAAATGTTTACCCTTCCTGGTCGTTTTGACTTTGGGAAGGATCCAGAAGTCTCATGGTGCCAAGTTCAGTGAATAAAGTGCATGAGGACTTACTGTAATGTTTTTACATCCCTACTTTTCCACTGGATGGATCTTGGCAGAAGCACTCATCATCATTTTAACCACACCTTATAAAGACACTCACAAAACAGAATGTCCAGAAAGTAGCAGAAATGATGAGATAAGTGTGTTCAAAGCAAGGGGAAGTATTTTCAGGAGGATTGACTCATGGCAATGCCTTTTAATGTAATACATTTTTGAAACATTTACATATTCACTATATATGTTGATCACCCCTTGTATGTATAATGGGAAACTGGTAGGCTATGAAGAAGAACAGTTTATTTAAATGATTTCTCTGGAGACCTGCTCTACTGAAGTGTGGCATTCTCCTTCTGAACCAAATATCCGCCTATGAGAACACAAGAATCAGCAACTGCAATCCATGAAAATGTACTCCTGTTGACCACTGGACGTTTTGAGTATCTGTACTGTTGATCAATGTTACCTACCCTGGTTTTTTTTCCAGCCATAAGCATCCCCCCCTTTTCCATCTCAGATCTGACAGTGCTTCAGAGCCACACCCCTGCACACCAAGATGGCACAGCTTCCCTGTCCAGCAGCAAAATACAGCATAAAATAAGGATGCCGTTTGGCAAAAAGAAAACCAGATACAGTGGTTTATAACCTTAAAATTCATTCTCTTCCAAACATTTTTACTATGTTATTCTATATGGCAGGATAAAGACCAGTGAGGGTGTTTGGAGAACACAGGGAGATGTCAATGTGGGATGGGGACAGGTGGTATTAATTCAAAATTACATATCTAGGGAAAAAATCATCTTGGTTTGTAGTTTGAGGACAAAGCTAAAGGGTAAACAAATCCAGCAGGAAGCATCTTTGTGGATGCAGAATCAAAGGAGAAGGCCAGTTCTCTGCCCTTGAGAACAACCCCTTTATCCTAGCTGGTAGGAATTAATCAAGATTTCATAAACATCTGCAGTGTCCCCAGTGGTATCCTGGCTGCACAGGTTCTTCTCTTTTGCTACTGATACTCTTGCTTCAGTCATTTCTGGGTATTTTTGTCCAGATTTGGACTTCCTGCCTTCCTTTACCTACAAATTGATGGTACTATTCCTCAGAGCAGCATAATACACCAGGCCAGACATTAATAGACACCCTAGCGTAGGGGAGACAATGACAACTCATTCAAGCTGCATAACACTTAAATATCCTGATTTGATGAAGAGTAGAGAAATACATCACCTTCTTCCCCTTTCGTAATCCTGGCTTTTTATATTTCAACCTTGAAATTTTAAACATTCTCTATCAAAATCAGTTAAGGTTAAAGCTGAACAAATCACAAAGACACAGACTTTATTCTTTTTTCTCTGTTATGTTATACAGTACAAGGTGCTTAGGTACAGAAGTCTTCCTTTGAGAATCTTTTGCCTAGCTAGCAAGAGCCCAGTGACCCAGAGTGCAGTTTGTGCCACCACAGGGCTTCAGTTTGATCACGGGCTCATGAATCTTTAGGGAGCAGCACCTCAGCATTGAATTTAAATCCATAAATGCTTTAAACAGTTTTGTTTCCTCATCTGGAAAAGATGGACCTATCATGTATATTACATGAAAAAAATACGCGTGATATAGTTGGTATAGAACCAGGCAGATAGGTGGTAAGTGACGATGATTATAAGACACTAAATAGAGCATTACTGGTAATAATGATTGCTATTGCTAGTCAACAATTAAGAATAATTATATTACAATTAGATCTAATTTTGCTAAAACATGTAGCAATCTTTATTATTTATTATAATAATTATTATTTTAACTACTACAAAGGATATGTTTTGCATAATTGTTCTAATGAAACAAAATGACCAATAACTGCCACATATAAACCAAACTGCACAGAGTCATTTACTGTTATAATTATTTTCCATTATTTCTCCTATGTCTGCCCCATTATAAAAATTTTGTTGATGAACCTATCTAGACTCAAGTTTGTCCCATCCCCAAGAACTTTTAATCCCTGTGGTTTATATTAAGCACAGGCTTCTGGGATGGAGCAAATACTAGCTCTTTGCTTTTTGAAACTAAGACGTTTATTTCTCTACTTCCAAAGAGAGATAGGCCCAAGAACAGCAGGAAGGTTCTGCACAGAAGCTTAAATATGGATGTGCTTCCCCTAGAAGGGAGCAAGCTGGCATGAGAATGGGAGCATAGAACGTTCCAGACAAGAGTCCTGGACCCCAGGCTCTCAGCAGGACTCCACCTTGGGAGACAACCATAGTAGGGAAAAGAAAGTGAGGAAATCCTCTGTAAGCAGAAATTACAGTAGGTAAAAATATAAAACAAACCTGGGCAATGTTGTTGGACATTAGACAGCTCAGCTGAATAGAGTCTTCCAGTTCAGATAGGCTCTGATGAAAAGGTGGGCAATACTGACCATTATGCAGTGAAGCTGGTGATAAAAAGTGAATGAAGGGGAGAGTTCTTGGGCATGGCTCCCCAAAATGAGACACCATGCCCTGTAGGTCCTCTGACTTGCCTATAGCTTGATCTGTTCTTCCCGACATGAGTGTGGAAGCAATTTTCTATAGAACAATTTTAATTATATATCTTCCATCATTCTTAGAAGATTCCTGACCAGTGACTAATACCTTTTGGTTCTATTTAAAGACGGTGAGAGTGATTACTAAATCACAACGCTGGGACATCCTGCCTAGCATCAATTGCTCTACTGGTGTCAATCACTTTTTTCTTTCTTACTTGAAAAAGAATATTGGTAAGCATTTGTGCTATCAATTGAGAGTTCTCCTTTTCTTCATCCTTCTATCATAATGAGATATTAAAAACTCAAGCTCATGTCAACAGTGCCAGGTCACAGCCAACTCTGCACTTTGTAATGATCCTTCCACTATAGCTTTAAGGATAATTATGGTTCTGTATTGAAGGGATTTCTGTGATTCTGTGATTCTTCTTTGGAGAAGGAAAAATAGAAGTCAAAATTCAAAATTAAGAGAAGTCTTCGTGAAGTTGGTGAACTGATGAAGAGTAGCTGGGGGGGTGTGTTACATGGGTTTCTCCACTTCATTTCCTGTTCACACTTGCACGAAGTAAATCCCATCACTATGATTCTATCCTTGTCTCTTTTTTCATTATGTGACAATTTGAGGAAATATGCTGATTCCTTTGCAAAAGCTGTTAGCAAATTTACTTCCCCTGGCTTCCATGAGTTTGGAGAATGATCCTCCCTAAATCCTAAAGCATGAGTCTCGTGAGACTAGCCCAAGTCTTGGCAATTTTATGAAATCTCCAAATTTTCATCAACTCTCTTGAATGGTGTTAGAGAACTGTCTGGAGTGTGCATATTCAGTGGTGGCTGGTGAGTCCAGGGTGGGCGGCACCCTGTAAGGGAACCTGATCCTAGCATATCTCAGGTCTTTTCAACCATGTTGCAGCCAATGCCATTTGGAGGCTAGTATTAGAGTTTCCTCGTTACCAGTACTTGCTTGACACTTTCAGAGTTCTGGTGGCTGCTTCTGAGTTATTCAGTCGCAAGAAACAGTATTTTTCCTCCATGACTTCCTTCATTGGCTGCAGATATGTCCAAGTCTCCAGTAAAAATTTGGATGTCAAATGTAGCTGCGCATGGAGTCCTAAAAAGGTGAAATGCATAAAACAATCAGATTCCCCACAGCAATCCTTTGCCCATAACTAAGAAAGCAAAACTATCACTGCTTAGACAGGGATCACCAGAAGTCACCATCATTCTTTCATTCAACAAACATTTATTGAGGCACTGTAAGAGTCATAAATATAAATATGGCATACTTTGGTGTTTGGGGGGAAACCTGCATGATTATGAATAACCAGCACGTATCATATTTGATACACATTATTCCAATTCATACATACCATAGCATTTTGGGCTTGGAAATATTGTCCCTGTTAGATTTTTTAAAATACTGAGGCTCAAGGAATTTAAGTAACTTGCTCAAACAAGAACCTATGGTTAGATAATAGTACCAACACAACTGTTTGACTCCATGATATAATGTGGATGAAAAGTCAGTTACTCAGATAAGTAGAAGTAAAGGAAATACTGGTAACTACAACAAGAAATCAAAAAAAAAAAAAAAAAACCACTTAGTATTCTAGGAGAAAAAGCCCAGAACCTGATCTGCAAAAACTAAGCCTCTTTACCCCTCCCAGTTGGCAGAGTACAAGCATCTTAAAAATGCACTGGAATGTAGTGTTGCATTTACCTTAGTCAAAATGTTAGGAAGACAATGGTTCACACTTTTGTGCATGAACATTGTCACACACTGGTAAGAAGGCTTTTTCTTTTTTTTTTTACTTATCTGCTTGCCCTGTGAGAAAAATATGCAAGTCATAGAACATATTATGATAAAACAACCTTTTACACCTTCAGTAGCAAATCTTAATTACATTGCATCTTATGGTACTCAAATCTCAAATTTAAGTTCAAAGTAATATAATAATGAAAATGCATTTTACATAGTGCATCACAATGTCACATAGTAGTTTTATTCCCCTAGTTTCTCTGGGTTAAGTAGGAATTCACTTCCCCATATTAGAGATGAGAATAATGTTACCCAGAAGGTATGCTGTCAAGGTTCAGGAAAAGTATCTCTCCAGGATTATAGAGCAAAGAAGTACAAAGCTAGAACTACGCCCAAGATCATCTGGTTGTAAGTTAGATGCTCTTTCTAGACACAATTTGGTCTCATGGTATGTGAAAATTTTACCAAAGGGCATTTTCAGAAGGCAGCTTCTGAAGGCAGCTAAGGTTCTTCAATTAACATATAGCTCAGTAATCTTCCTTTAGTATGAAAGCCCTGAACTTTACACAAAACTGTCTATGTCCTGGAAGCATACTATTACAGTTTCTGTATACATACATGAGATAACTATACATAGGAAACAACCCAAGTGAATGGAAGAATTGGATCCACATCTAGATACAGGAATGGGTTATTACTTCAATCATAGGTTTAGAAAGCTGATTCCTTCCCAAAACAAAAATAATTTAAGCAAAGTTTTGTTCATTTGGGTAAAACAAATTAATTAATAAGCTTTCCAAACAATATCAGCATCCCCACAGTTCCCAGAAAAAGCAAATAAGCAGAGAACTAGATAGGTAGGTAGACGATAGATGATAGATAGGCAGATAGATAGATAGATAGATAGATAGATAGATAGATGATAGACAGATAGATAACCTCATAGTTTCACAAGATTTCCTTTATATGACCAATTTGAAATTTCATCTTTTTACTTAAAGAACTCAAATACAATAAAAATAATGACTGCATCATAAATATTATACATGGAAAAGTAATTGTGAACATTTAACACTACTTAAATCATAGACATTCTTCCATGCAAACACAGGGATGCTATGAGCGTGGAAAATCCATGGAAAGTCCTTTCCACCCCAGTATCACTCCTGCCATGTGATGCTTTGTGAGTACCTTTATGCTCTCGAAGACCTGTGTGTCTTCATTCCTCCCGATGATGTCTGTTAGGTTTATAAATGTGCTACCATGCTATGGTGATCTCAGTTGTGCATGGTCCAGAAAGGCAGTGAAAATGGCCAGGTTTATGCAAAGCTGCAGAAAAGAAAGACAAAAATTAAGGGGTGGGGAGTCTCAAAGAGAGCTGACCTTTTCAGTCCCTCCTCCTTTAGATATAGGGTTCTTCTCGTAAGGGCTATTAGAATGCTGTTCTCAGGTATCTAATTCTGGGCTTTAGCAGATTCACAATGAGAGATGACCTTATATTGTAACAATAAGTTATATGAACACTGTGTTCAATGCTTCCTATGTGTCAGCTACAGAGCCATCTTTTCACCTGCAAACAACCTCACATGTAGAAAATAACACATAAGTCATTATATGAGGGGCATAGCTTTCATGGAAAGTGGAATATAGACATGATTCCCCCCACATATAGTTCATCATCAGTACTTTCTTTAAGGGTGACTGCTCATAAGACATTCAGCAACTGGGATATAGAAAATACAGTATGAATTTATTGAGCTATTCAAATCTCTCTAACATTTCACACCTTTTAATAATTCATGATCTGAATCATTCACTTTAAGAGTTTGTGACATGTTATTTTCCTTACCATCTTGTTGTCATGAAATAATGGAAAATAAAAAAACAAATTCATAAAAATAGGACTTTTTGCTTTGATTCATAGCAGATGCTTTATTTAAAATAGATTTTGTTGGTGCCAAGGATTTAGCTCAGTGGTTCTGCTGCCTGGCTCACAAGCGCAAGGTCCCGAGTTCCATCCCAGGTACCAAAGGAAAAAAAAGCTAATGAATAAAATAGATTTTGTTGATTTAAGAAAACAGAAGTAAATAATCAAGAGGCATCAAAATATTGCATACGACTATCTAGCTTTTCTATACCTCAATTTACCCATCTATAAAACAGGATAAACAATGTTGCCCTACACTGGCAAATGAATATAAACTTCACAAACTTTTTTTTTCAATCTCTGCTTTGTAATATTCAGAGAAAACAACATTATATAACTATGAAGTAATCTTATTTCTGTACTTCATTATCTGGGCTGATAATAACTATAAAAAGTTATGTCAATAACATTAAATGGACATTGGAATGAAACTGTACTTTGAATAAGTTGTTTTGCCATTTATATTGCCAAGTGAGGATAAAATAAGCATGAAGAACAAATTGACAACAAACCCTGTTATTAGATTATGCTACCGAAATTCCACCCATAGTAACATAGCACACTTCCTGGTTCTGTCAACTTCTAAAATAAAAACTAAGTCAGATTTAGCCTATGAACTGAAAAGAAAGTGATACCTCTAAAAAATGCCCTAACCTACTTCTTAAAATCAAAACGCACTTCTGATATTTGCACAGTGGCATCATTTTTAGCTACTTAATAGCACATCATTACTGAAAGTAAAAATGTCAAGATGCTCAAGTTGACATTGTTTCCATTATTGTGAAGTGGTCAAGTGATTCTTACGGAAGGAAAGTTTACTCTTGACTCTGACCCACACTTCTTACAGAAAACCCTAAAGGTCTTCTGGCTATTCCAAAAAAGATATTGACAAAAGAAGAAGAATGGTACTCACATCTCACCACCTATGGGTGAATGTTTCATTTCTTTGCCCCAGGACAAGTACCTGAGCTTCCAAAAGCTGACCTACAAAATCTAATCAGAAGCTCAACCTAATACACAGGGAATAAACTAACCCTTCATGTTAGCATATTGCAATGCAATTTTTAATGCTTTACAAACTTTCATTAACTTTCTTCAAAGGAAAGGAATATCTTACTCATCTAATTTTTATACCTGCGCAAACATTTTTAAAAACAATTATTGGGCTGGGAATTTAGCTCTGTGCTACTGCACTTGCCTTGCAAGCATAAGGTCCTGAGTTTGATTCCTGGTACCAAAAACAAAAAAGCAATTATTGTTATTTAGTTGATAACAATAGGTCCTTAGTAGGTCTCTAATTTATTAATCTTGTTACAGATCAGTATTGCCTCATTTTTAATTGACAGAAAAAATTGTATGTATATGTCATGTGCTATGTGATACCTAGAAGTACATATACATCGTGGAATGGCTAAATCTAGCTAATTAACAAATATATTGCCTCACATAGTTATTTGTTTTGTTGAGAAGAGTTAGCATCCACTCTCTTTGCATTTCATGATACAGTGTATCATCACTTACTATAGTGACAATATCATATAATTGATCTGTTGAATTATTCCTCTTACACAATTGTGATCTTTATATCCTATAACCAATATTTTTCAATCTTTTCTTCCCCACTAAGGTCTGTAGCCTGTAGTAACCACCATCCTGTTCTTTACGTCTACAACATCAACTTTTTTTAATTTCACATGTGAATGAGATCATGAGGTATTGTTTTTCTGTCTGGTTTATTTCACATAACATGTGTCCTTCACGTTCATTCATGTTTTTGCAAATGACAGGGTTCCCTTCTTTTATGACCAAATAGTATTCCATCATGTATGGAATACATATTTTGTTTACCCAGTTACCCATTAATGGACATGCAGATTGATTCCATATCTCAGCTATTGTAAATAGTGCTGCTATGAACATGAGATTGTAGATATCATTTTAACATACTGATTTCACCATTTTTAGATATCAGTACTGTGATTGCTGGATCATACTGTTTTCTATTCTTAATATTTTGAGGAACCCCCGTACTGGTTTCCATAATGCCTGTCCTAATTTACCTTCTTATCATAATGGCTATACTAATTGGCATTCCCACCAATGCTATTACAACTGTGCTCTTTTCCCCATAGCTACACCAACAATGATGATTACCTTTTGTCTTTTTGATAATAGCCATTCTAACAAAATTGAGGTGATATTTCATTGTGGTTTTCATTTGCATTTCCTTGATTAGTGATGTTGAGCAATTTTTTTCTTCTTTTTGGTACCGGGGATCAAACTTGGGACCTCGTGCTTGTGAGGCAGGCAGTGGCACCACTGAACTAAATCCCCGGCCCTGTTGAGCAATTTTATGTACCTGCTGTCAATTTGTGTGTCTTCCTTTGAGACATCCTTTTAGGATGGTTGCTTATTTTTATTAATAAGGCTATTTAGGTTTTTTTGCCTTTTAGTTTGTTGAGTTCTTCATACATTTTAGATATAACCCCTTATCATAAGGATAGTTTGCAAATATTTTCTCCCACTCTGTGGCCTATGCATTTACTCAGTTGATTACTTCCTTTGCTGTATAGAAAATTTTCTGTTCGATGGAGTCCCATTTGTTGATGTTTTTGCTTTTGTTGCTTGTGTTTTTGTGAACATAGCCCAAAAATAAATCACTGCCCTGATCAATGTCATGGAGTATTTTCCGAATGGTTTCTTCCAGCCGTGTCATAGTTTGGGGTCTTATATTGAAAATTTTAACCCATTTTGAGTTGACTTTTGTGTTTGGTGAGAGATAAGAATCTAATTTTATTCTTCTGCATATGGATATCCAGTTCCTCCAACACAATTTGTTGAAAAGAATGTTTTTTCCACAGGCCACTGTAGTTGGCTGACAATGATGCAGGCCAGAACTCAAATCTATGTCTCAGGTTATCTATGCCACTTTCCTTGTTGCTAGGACAAAATACCCAACACCCATAACTTAAAGGAAGAGAGGTTTATTTTGCCTTATAGTTTAGAAATTTCATTTCATGTTCAGTAGGCTGACCCGGAAATGGTGGAAGGGTCTGGGAAGAGGAAAGCTGCTAGCTCACATCATGGTGGCCAGGAAGCAGAGACAGAAGAGAGGAGCCGGGGACAGAGATGTACCCTCCCGATGACCTGCCTCTAACCAGGCCCCATCTCCTAACAGCAAGTAGGGTGTATTGCCCCTAAAATTCCATTACCTTTCACAGCCCCTGCCTCTGAGTGCATGGGGTTTGGGGGGACATTCCTTATTTAAACCACAACACAAGGCTTTGGCTCTTGTCTGGCATGAGGGCAGGTCTAAAGGTTTCATCTATAGGTATCAGCCTGGAGTTAGGGGCTGGAAGGGTCTGCCCACTGCTGGGTTTTACTGTAGTGGACCTAGTATTGTTCACCAATGTTACTTCATAGGCTTAATTTACTCTTCTCCCCAGTGTAGACATTATCTCTGTCCTGTGCTACCCAGAGCTGGGGGAAAGAGGTGCAAGCAAAGTAAAGCTGTCCATTGTAGCCTCTTCAGTGCATCTTACTATGCCATACTAGGTACTATAACTTCTCACCTGGCTTCCTTAGCTCTTGTGAAGGTGATGGTGCACAGATACTTGTTCAAATTGAGGTTTCGGTGGGGTGACGATCCCAGGTCCTTTCCCACCATCTCTCTCTGACTTCCTCGTGATAAGCATACTTCAGGCTTGAATAGCAAACACCTTTTCGAGCCCAGTTTAAGCCATTTTTTTCCCTTTTCTTCTTTTGGGCAATGGGAGTGGAGGAGAGGTTCATCTGTAGCATATCCATTGGTCCATGATTGTCTCAGTAGCTTCAAAAGCTGCCCAAACTCTTGCGGTTTTCGTTTTCCACTGGGATTCAGCAACCCAGGCAAGGGTAATGAGCACTGTGACTATTTCATGCTGACTCAGCAAAGACACTGGATTTTTATTTCCAGGGTTTTCTATCATTCAGTGAGCACCCAGGATGTTTCATTTCCACAGCCAGAAATAGGGAAAACAGAGCCACTGCGGTAATTCATAGGATGCATTTTCCACTAGGACATACCCAGGATTTTCCTATTATAAGAAAACATTTTCCTTCATCTAATACTCCATTCTTTAGTCTTTTGAAGTCAGAGATACCACTGTCAATATGTTGCATTTGATATTTAAGTATTTTATAAATCATTAACCCTCAGGAATCCTTAAAAATAACTCTAATTATCTTCTACTTCAAAATCCTGATTCTGAGCCTAAGGAAGAAGCACTAAGTAAAACTATTTTTAAAAGTGTTTCTAAGACTAGTGCTGGGGATGTGGTCAGTGAAAGAGCACTTATCTATCATGCATGAGTCCCTGGGTCCAATCCCAATACTACAAAATAAGTGTTTCTCTGTTGTCACCATCAAGAATGTATTAGATTGCTGTGTGGAGCTGTGCTGAGACGTATTTTTAACATTATAGCAAAACCATAGACATAATTGTCCCCAGAAGCTCAGGACAGTGCAAGAACATTGGGTCCTTTCCAAAAGATTTAGGTCTTCAGCTTAAGGGACAAACGCTCTAAGCCACATTCCCTTACCTGTTTGCCTCCAGAGACTGTGGTGGTGAGCTTCATGAGATAGTACAGGTGGAATTACTCTACTTAGGTAAGCTTGTTACACCCTTCTCATCCATATATATTCACACTGTAGAGGAGAGAGAAGTGGGCAGAAATAAAATCAAAGGGAAGTAGCAAAATGTTATAGGTATACCAATAAATCTATAAGACTTCCTTTGACATAGTTCTATAGGAATGGTCCACTGTTAAAGATTTGTTTTTTCAGAAAAGTTCTGATCCCTAACCTAAAACCCTTATCTTGAAGTAATATCTCAGATATCATAATTAATTTATTTTGATCACTAAATAAGCCATATCATCCTCAGTATTTAATACTTCCAAAGATGGGTAGACATGAGGTCGGTATATTATGACCAAGGTTTGCAAACCCATATGAGGTCATTTTGACATATTCAGCAGGTTTCATTGTCCTCCATCACCCAAATTACTTTACTGTCACCCCAATGTCTCTAACACCTGAAAGATCAGACCGATCCAGCCTAAGGATTTCTTGGTGACTGGCTCTAGTTCAAGGCTCAGCATGTCCCTCAGGACACAAAGAATCTCAGTTTAATCACATACTTCACTAGAAAATGTGACCAGAAATTTAAATGTGAAGTTTATTTTCTCAAGAATGAGATGCAGTGGGAGACAGCTAGGTTTTCTAAAGCAAGCTCACAGGCCGTGAAGACTGGCCTTCCAAACAATCTCTGTTTTGACTTTTTCTTTTTTTTCTCCAAGGTGTTCTGGAAAGGAGAGCATGTGGGAGCATAATAAAAATGAGTCATAAGGGGTGGAGGACCCCCCACCAGGGGACTGGCATTTAGAGATAAATAGACTGTGAGGAGGTCACTGAAATTGCATTTCCCCAGCCAAGTTCTCTTTTTGGTGGAGTAGCAATGTGAAATAAAACACAACACAATGGCTATGAATGATTATTTGTAGGGATAAACAGGACAGGAGACAGACTCTCCTGTGTTATGTTTTTCCCATTGCAGATTAATAAGAGAGGCAATTATCTAATAAAAAAATTTTACTGTTAATTGATACCAGTTAAGTACTACTATTGTTGGTACTATTAAGTACTATTAGTACTGAAGAGATTTATTTCATCTTCCACTGCTTGGAAATTTGACATCTTTCCTGGCTTCCATCTTGTCCCCAATTACAATCCACTACAAATGGGACAGCGACAAGAGCCACTTAATGTGTCACAACACTGTGAGGGAAGTGCTGGAAGTAGAGGCTTTTTAGAGAGTGGAGGGAAATACTGCAGCATGACAAGGATTACAGAATATTTTCTTTCTTTATCTTCTTTCTCCTTCCTTTTTCATAGAGGCTTATTTTGTTGTTTCTGGGTTTTTTTCCCTCATTTTTATGGCCAGAGTGTTATTCCTAAAGGTTGTGCTCTTTCTGGTTTATGGACCTGACTAACGGAATTGCTCTAAATAACATTTTGATCATGTAAGGTCACCCAGAGTGCTATACCTTTCCTTTAATGAGTCAGGTCTGGACCAGGCATTTCCCAGAATTGAGATGGTAATGAAGTCATTAGTTTCTTCCTACTTGAAGCCCTGGCTAGAAAGCAGAATTCTATGGGCAAAGTCTGAGTGGGCTTTTTTCATAAATCTCACACCCAGCTGAGCTGTAACACCTGTTACATTTTCCCAGGAGCTTGAGCCATAAGGCCATTTCCAATCTATTTGCTCTTCTTCTTCCACAGGACACTGACAAAGGCAGGGGTCCCTGTTTTCTAAGGCACTGCTAATTGAAAATCTCTGGCTGGTGCAAATGTGAACTCAGACCCACAAGAGTTCCAAATCAGGCCCCAATGATTATTTCCTCCTCTTTTTAAAAATAGCCTTTATAACACAGGTTATACAAGATTAATTTGTTCAAGGGAAAAAATAGTCATTGAACCCTTGCCCTCAATAAACTTTCACTTTCCATGCACAGTTTTTCTGTTTTTAGAGAAAGAAAAGGGGGGCGGATAATAAAACCCAGAGATCAGCTAATGCCACAAACTCCGTATGTGTGAGAATTGGAGGAAGGGGGTAGGGTGATATTAAAGTGTATTTGATTTGGCCGTGTGCATTTTAAATCCTCCCTGTTTTACTAATTGTGAACACAAGAACTGGGAATAAAATTGTATCTGACGATTGAGCCCATATAAAGTGGTGACAGTGGTCAAATTTAAAGGAAATCCTCTTTTCAAAAGCTCGATAATTAAAAGGAAGAAATTTTCCTGTCGGACTCTTGAAAAGAAAAGTGCATTCATCTCTGGAAAAGATGAGCATTTCTGGCCCTCATAACTGTCTGTGGGAAAGAAAAGTGTGGAAAGGAAGGAGAGGATTAGATGATCCAGCTATCGGGTCTCAGACAGCATTTGACAGGAAAGCAAATTAGAAATGAAGTTGATGTAAACAAATTCCCAGTTATTTATTCCTCTGGGAGTCTGAATACCTACAGGTTTGAATCTTGGAGTCAAAACTTTGAAACCTAGAAGTCCTAACAGTTCCCTGGGGTCCCTCCATCTGCCTGTTCACCACATCCCTCCAGAAAGCACAGCCTTTGAATTTCACACTGTGTTTCACTGGCATTTGGGGTTTGTTGATTAGCTGATTTGGGGTTTTGTTGTCAGTGTTGTTAGGTGCATTGCTTGTGGTTACTGGCACTGTTTGATAACCCACTGAATGAGACTTTAATAAGTCTCATTCTCGGGGCATAGTCTCATTTATATTTATATTCCTCATATTCTAATAATTGTGAAGATAGCCTTTGATAAGATTCCAGTTATGAAGGGAATAAGATATTAAAAAACTAAAATTTTAAGTAAACATCTAATGAACTCTATTCCTACAACATAAATTGTTCATTTCAATTGTGAAATTTGTACATAGTTCTAAATCAAATACTGAACAGAGCTGAGATGCTCAGAACTTTCAGCACTTTTTCACATAGTTCCTAAATCATGGAGGCATTCATTAAAAATACATTTGGATACTCTTTGATTAAAGAAGGGAGAAGTTCCTAATATATCACTGAGCTGAATGAAAAGTTTTTAAGTTGAATCACATGAAAATTGCCACTTTTTAGCAAGAGAAAAATGTTCAAGTATTTGCAATTTCATATTTTAATTTAAATACTATATAAGATAACATAAATATTCTGATTTGATTTTGTTACTGTTTAATATATTCTGGACAAAGGTAGCAGCAGTTATCCCCAGGAGGTGGACTGTGGGTAAATTTTAATCCACTTTTTTCTTTTGGCTTACATATATATTTTTTTACTTATTCTGGAATAAATCTCTCAACTTCCCCTCGAGCTCCAGGCTAAAACTGAACTTGAGAAAATGTTAGCCACTGCCTTTTGGCTGCTGTCAATCCTCACCCCAGTTCTCAGTCCACTGACACTCTTCAGGGTTGTCTCTCCCTACTCCTCCACTCCTACTTCACCAACTCTAACTCCATAAACTATGGGTTTGCTACTACACCAACTCTAAGGTCAAAGACCTTAGACAATTTAAGAACCAAAATAGATTAGTGTACAAATGTCCAATTGACCTTGATTTCTTTTTTTCCCACTGAAGTCTACTATAAATTCAATGCGTCACAATTTCACCCAAAGAATTTTATGTTGCTGACCACTGTCCTGACAGTTGAAGATAGGCTGGCCCAGAGGAAACATCATACAAAACAAAGACAGTCAACCAAAGTCTGTTGAGTCAATTTCCAGAAAAATTTTCTGATTCAGAGGGTCCTATCTTGCTGTTAAGAAGGACCAGTCACAATGATTCTAGTATGCATACCTTCTCCCACTTCCAGAAGTTTGGATTATTTCCAGACTGCTCCATCTCCTACCTACCATCTGCTCCTCTTCTTAAGGGAGTAATTTTCTGACTGCATTGAGTATAGCCAATTCTTTTTTTTCCCCCTCAAATTCTTTTATTGGTACAGTTTAGGTATACAATACGTTTACATTCATCATTGGGTGCTTGTACCTGTCCATGATGTATCTTGGTTCTTATTTTTTCCCCATTACCTGTGTGCCCTTCACCCCTCCACCCTTCCCTATTTACATAGAGTATAGCCAATTCTTACTCTTCCTTGCTCCTCTTGTATTTGGTTATCGATGTCCAAGAGAGGTGGACTTTACCATCCTATTTCTGCAATGGGCCCTGTCCCCTATTGCAAAATTTCCTTTGGATTTTAGTGCCTTATTTGACCCACTTTCTACTTTGAATGTGCTGATGAATATTGGTATCCATAGTCTTGTTAGAGCTCAAAATGTATTTTAATAGAAAATACTAAATTCTTTAGGCTGGCAATATTAATCTATATTGCTGGGGATTTAGCTCAGTGGTTCCGGTGCCTGCCTCACAACCCAAGGTCCCAAGTTCAATCCCAGGAACCAAAAAAAAAGAAAAAAATTAATCTATATTATAACTATGAAAATTGGGCAAAAGTAATATTAAATCCCAAGCTATTAAGGGAGACAGCAAGAAGTACGGGACCCAAAATTGCCAGTAAGTGAAGGGAACATTGCAGACTCCATACCAAGCTCTCTGTGACTTTGAGTATGTCACTTAACCTCTTTGGGCCTACGGGTCATCGTGTGGTAGATAAAAGATTTTCAAGAGGCAGAACATAGGTCTCTCTCTTTGTACCTTTGTTTGGCTCTCACCCCATTAATCCATAAATCCTCTTTGAATTCCTGTGTGATTCTGATGCAACATTGATTTTCTGCAATGAACAGTGGCCAACTTCCACCAGGCCTGCGAGTCTCACATTCCTGGGACCCCATAGCATCTTAAATTGCCTGGGGAACAGAGACTTTCCTTCTATTTCTTTACTATTTCCCAATGGTTCTCTTGTTTGTGGCACAGTGAGAATTCTGATCCTTGTGGATATCTTGGTGGGTGCAGGTAACCCTTCCGAATAAACTTCTCCTGCGAAGCACCAGGCAGGATTCAATTCTGCTGCGTCCACATGTCCCGCACCACAGTCAGGAATTTCCCAGGCCCTCAGTTTTTCCCAACTCCCCATCCAAACTGCACTTCTTGGGAGTAGGAATGGAAATTGATTAAGAATGCTGTCCAGAATCAAAAGGAGACGTTCTCTGTTTCAGGTAGTAAAAGTAAAAAGACAGGATGATCTTTGAATTCTCCTGGAGAAAAACTGAAATGTTCTTTATTAGTTGCTACAGTGTCCCCAGGAAAGCTTCCCTCTCCTTTTTTTATTTTTAAAATTTTTTTAGATAAGGGCTTCCCTTTTTCTTACACAGCTCCTTTAATACAAGTGAAAAAGTCCAAATTCCTCATGTGTTTAGCCTGAAAATCCCCTACACATTCCCACAAACTACTTCCTTTTCTCTCTTTTTAGCAAGACTCCCCTCTCTTTAATGAAGAGAAGTTCAGAGGGTTTTCCCATGAATAGATGGCAGGCACCTGGGAGTTATGAATTTTAAAGTGATCATTTTCTTTCAGCCATGCTGGACAATGGGCATCTCCTTTTGACTCACTTTCACAGCTTTGAGAGGCTCTCAGATCAGCCACATTCCAACCGGACTGGAGTCAGATCAGAGCTGCGCTGCACCGCATCAAGGTCTCACACAGAAAGACAAGGAGCAGATGGCCAGCACCGAGCTCTCCTCCCCCTTTCAGCATGCAAAGGCCCGCAATGTGGGAAAGCGTCCGCCCGGCATTGCCTATTGATCCCTGAATAGAACCACCGCATGCCACCAGCCTGTAGGTATGAACCTCTGTTAACAGATGGTGAGATCATTATGAGCAATTAATTCCTTTAATGTATCAGTGGGAACATGTTGGAGAGGATGATGCAAGCCCAGAGTGAATAGTGAACTCTGTCCTGGGGGAGCATGCAGGAACCACCTTGGGGGGCGCTGGGAAGAACTTCCCGGGCTGTGGCTGAGTCCCAGGCCGGAGGGGAGCTGGGAACAGAGTCCACAGAACCCAGGCGTGGTTTTCATTAACTGATTGTGAATCCTTCCCTTCCTTCATGATTAATGCCAGATTTATCTCTAGGTCATTTTCATAAACAAGAACCATCCAAAAACATAGAGACAAACAAAAACAATATTTGTCAGTAAGTCCAAGATGCATGGGAAATTGTCTCATAGAAATCTGTAGAGTATCTGGCCAGGGGTCCCTTTTCCTAAACACATCTATAGTCATAATAGTTCGAAATTTAAAATGAATGTTTCTCAACAAAGACAGGGAAAAAAGACACACACACACACACACACACACACACACACACAGCACATCCCCAGTATTGGAGCCTAAAGATGGGATGTTTGGATGCTTACCAATAGTTTTAAAATGAGGCATTTTTAAAAATAGAAATTTACATGTATAGAGAATTTGAGCAAATAATGCATCAAGTGATCCCCTCTCCTAGTCTGGAATAATTTTGAAATTTCATTAACAATATGAGAATGACCATCAGATTAGCTAGCCCACTAACTGGGAAAAATCATATATTGTTCTACGTACTGATTAATATGACAAGAAGATCCTTTTATCTGTTTGGTTACTTCTTTTTATCATATTTATTAGTGGGGGTGTTTTTCTTTCACAGAAAAAAGAAAAATCTTAGGCCAATGTATGGATCACTGGGTACCCCTTGGATTTTTAAGAAGAAAATACAGAAACAGGAAATACAGGCAACTATTCACTGAATTCATATTTAAATGACACTTTTTGCTTATAATTAAGACACTGGAGTAGTGTCTCTGTTCATGAAATTTACATAACTGTACAATAGCTTGCCTAAATGAACAGCAAATGGCAGTTAACCTTGAAGTGCATTATCTTAATTGAATAAATCTGGCTTTAATTCAATACATTAAAAACATAGAAATAATATTGCAAAAGACTTAAAAACAGACTTGTTATCCCCCATAAATACAGCATGGGATTGTTTACAGTTGTGTTGGAATGCTCGGACATTTTCCAATATGATTTTAGAACTCTAAAAGCATTCCAGTACACATTTACTGTTTTTCCATCATTGTTTCCAAAGCACATCAATGTCCCTTTCTGGAAATCATTGATGAGAATATCTGAATATTAAGTCAAAGCACATAAGCCTGCTTATTGAAGAGGGTTCTACCTCTGGACCTCCAATTTCCCCCAAATCAGTGTGTGATGTCTGGTCTTCCTTTTTCGCATTCTTTATCTTCAATCCATATCATGAGTGTCTTAAGAAAAAAAGACAGAAAAGACTAAGTAGAAGAAAATAGGGGGTTTTTTTCACAAGAAAGGCACATTCTCATTACTTTTCCATTTAAATCAGATTTACATGGATCATAAATCCCTTCAGCAC
This sequence comes from Heterocephalus glaber, assembly GCF_053883595.1. NCBI lineage: Eukaryota > Metazoa > Chordata > Mammalia > Rodentia > Bathyergidae > Heterocephalus > Heterocephalus glaber. The sequence goes on from NW_028258315.1 coordinate 18,571,635, forward strand.
AGGGGAACTGATAAAAGATGCTGAATTCTCCCCTCTCAAAGTTTGTTGCATTAATCAGAACCATCATATTTCAGTGATTATATAGTTAAGGAGAAGAAATCATGCAATATGTTTTTATTTGCATGAAATAAGTTAATGAGGCGTCACCTGTACCTTGTATCAGTTTGCTAAGGGAAAAAAGCAGGATAACACAGGTGTTCTGAAAGCATCATAGTAGATTTTATATGTTAATTTTAAAATTCTAAGCCTAAAATTATTTATCAGAATCCAGCAGTGCATATTGCTAAGGAACAGCAACACATACACACATACACAAATAAAAATCATTGTAAAGAAATTCTTGGTTTCTTGGCTAGCAGGAAAAAAAAAGGACCGTAATTCATTCCTTTCTCGTTCTCACAGTGTTCACTATTGTACCATCTGCAATATACAATGTACATGCTCAGCCATAACCCGTATGGGCTGGAAAAGAAGCATTCACACTGTGAATTACCATTTTTTCCCAGCATCGAGCTCTAGTCAAAGACAGCACAATAATAAACTAGAAGCTCCTTTGTCTGTTAAACATTGTTCTTCATTACTACATGAAAAGCAAATTGTCTTTGTATAGAGGAGGAGTGGCACACATGGCCATGGGACCGGGGGAGGGCGCGGCCTCTCCCTGATCACCTTGCGGCCACAGGGACCACTCCGCTCCCACCAGCCGCCCAACTCTGCCTTGGGAATCACTTCATCCACAGGCACCTGGTCCCAGTCCAGGAGACGTTGGATTAGGGACTCACTCATGGGGTGCTTTCACACTGACTATCACTTTACCATTTGGGGAAAAGTGAAGCTTACTTATCAGAGACATTCTTTTTCCCAGGGGCTAAATGAACTCAGCAAGTTATTGTAGGTTGTTTGGGTTCTTAAGAGCCAATGAAAAGCAAGCAAAGTAACAAAATGTTTAAAGCAGCAGATACTCATTTAATATGTACATGTATAGCTAGAAAATACATAGATTAGGCAAGAATTACTCATCCAAAGAAAGGCTCCTTGTAATGGAAATCAGCTACTTATAAGAAATTAATACTTATTTGAAGGCCTACCCCCTTTGGGGATATAATAAATTCCAACAAATTTACAAAATTAACTTGCTTTTAAAAACTTGCTAAATTAAATGGACGTGACTACCTCCTTCTTTGAAGGCCACTGAGCAAACTCAAATGCTTATTTGAAATCTCAAAGAAAATTGTTTCTTTGTGACATCTGGCTTAAACCATAAGGGATCACTTCCAGGGTGTTACTGGAGGTCTGCCAGGAAAGGTTGAGGGTAGCTGTGCTAGACATGAAGTGAGCAGCCCAAGTCAAGTCTATTAACTTTGCTGAACAGGGACTGGCTGGCTATGACACCTGAGAATCAGTTCAACCATCTTTCAGTTCATGTGTTTATTGTTAAAACATAGTCGATACCACAGGTAGTCAAACAATACAGTGAATGTTTAAAGATTAAACATTTATTACAGTAAAAAAACACATTGTCATGAATACCCCCTCACAATGTTCTAAATACTCCCTCTCTCTTCAGACACACTTATCCCATCATTCTTGGAAATATGTCTTTTAGTTTAATATGGTTTTTTTACCCATAAGTTTAAACATTCACTGTATTTTTAGATCAGAGACGCAAACTGCATTGGGGATGGGAGGGGAATGTCCAGAGACAAACTCTGGACATGAAACAGCTGTGTCTATATTGCTGGGTTTCAGACTGTAATTCTGAGATTGCTAGTTCTCCTCACTTGCCCGTGGGAATACTTGGCTCACTGAGTTATGAGACTTTCAAAACATCACATGTACAAAATAAAAACAACTTCATGTACAGGTGGTTTAGGTGCAGATTAACATTTGATTTTAATTTAGCAAATAAAAAACAAGAATTGCCAATGAATATGTCCATATTTGTTCTTTTATGAAAGATACAGCTTTTATTTTAAAAGCACTATGGTTGAAATGACAACTTGAGAAATTACACAATGTTTGTGAAGGTAAGCAGGATCATCCCTCTCAACTCAGAAATGCTGTCATTTTAGGACATTTCCCAGCTTCTAAACTTTATCTACTTGACCCAGAAATCAGCCATTGTCCTAGAACTCACAACTATATCCTATGCAACAAGAAGGCTGCCCATGTATTTTTACCATGTACCACGTGACTGACGGCCAGCTTTGACTTAGGCAGGCTCATCCTATCTAAACAAGACACTGAGGTCACTGGAGATGGAAAGGAATAATCTCAGTTCATGCCCATGAGAAAGGGATAAAAATACACAAGTCACATTGGAAACATCTGTCTTCAATCCCAAATTAAGGACTTTCCAGAGGAAGGGACAATTTGCAGATTGCATGATCTACACTCCAACTCCTACTATTTGTTCTTTTGCATTAAGTCTACCGATATGTAAAAAGATAACTAATGCTTTCTCTTTTTTTTATACTACTGCATTTCATTGAAAGTTTGGGTTCTGGCTTCCAAATTGTTACAACATATTTTGTTCTCTTGCTTGTAGGGAAGCATGTTGAACTTCCTGGCTGTGGATCTTCACATTAAGATCCTCTTTCCTTTTTTAAAATGTTTTATTAGCATATGTTTGTGATGCATATCAAATAAATGCATCATGGGGAATGGGTGTGTATACATATCACAACTTGATCCTTCTTACTTGCCCTTCCCCCCTCCCTGCCTTCTCTCATCATCTCTAGATCTCCTTCCCCTATTCATAGTTTATCTCCATTTCCTATCATCTATCTTTCATTCTGTTCTTTTTTTTTTTTTTTTTGATACCAGGGATCTGTCCCGGCCCGCGGGTAAGTCAACGGAGACCCTAGAGGGGGAGCGAGGATGAGAGGGGACAGGGGACACGAGAGATGGAGACAAGACAGGTTTCTGATCAAGTCTCGTTTATTGCAGAAGCTGTTACAACATATATACCGTAGGGCTAGAGGGGAGGAGCAAGAGGAGGGTACTGGGGCTACTTCCTTGTTGCCGGGTAGATTTGTAGCAGGCCCGGATATGTCCGTAAAAGGCACTCAAGATTTCCAGCGGGGGGGGGCAGGGCCCCCTACAGGTCCTCCCTTTTAAAATTATTTTTTAGAAAAGCGTCAGGAGAATCAAGCCTGCGGGGGCTGAGCCTGTCTTGGGTCAGAGCAACATACGTGTCTGCACCGTGCACCTTACCCGTCATCGGTTAACCAGAGAATCAAGGCTCTGGCACCTGTCTTAGGCGGCACACGAGGGCTCTCTCATTGCATGGCACGCTTGCTCAGTTGCCCGTCATTGGCTTGCCAGCCCGCTCACCAGGTGGGGCGAGAATTTTACACCGTGGCAGAGATGGAATCGGCCCATGTAGCGTATGTCCAGCCAACATCCTGACAGTAATTTACCGCTGATTTTGACGTACATCTTTGTCTCCACTATAGCTCCAGGGGAAATCACAACCTTACAAAATCAGAACTATCCGAGGACATTTTAGTTACTAAGATTAACATAGGTTAAAATACAAAGGGGAATACAAGGCTTTTAAATCATATCAGCCTGAACCTTTTATCTAAAAATCAAAGCGATTTCTACGTATAAGCATTGGTATCCATTGTATGCAGCAGCATGACAATAACAGACAAACACATACAATTGCAATGGCAAGAAACAATTGTTTTACCCATTGTAGGTTGGGTAGCCATGAGGTCAACCATTTAAATAGGTCTCCGCCATCCTCATTGTGCACCTTATTAGCCAGGTCTTTCAATTGTTTTATTGTATCATCGATTTTTTCTCCATTGTCAGTCAAATTAAAACAACACATATTTTTTATTTTTTCACAGCCCTGGTGATGAAAAAGCAACAAATAATCTATTGCTGCTCGATTATCCAAAATAGCTTGTCTTTGTTCCTGTAATTCTTGATTAATCAACGCCAGGGCGGTGGAGGTGGCATTCAATCCTTTTACCACTTTACAGGCTAATCTTCGTACTGCCGCTTCCGCGTGCACCCCGATGGACGGCAGAGCAACAAAAGACCCTATCATGACTAACACTTCTGCATCAGTCAATAGACCCACATCATCATTACATCCCGGGGCGGTGTACGGCGACCACCGTCTAATTCGATTAGGTACAATCAAATCAGTTCTGTCTGGTAATATCACAGCCAACCGACTCAAGCAACAACGAGTGTCACTCAAGTTGGCCGGAATGTAATTAAAAGTTTCCCTTTCACAAGTGTAAAACCAACCCATTGGCAAAGAGACATGGCAATTACTATACATAATTTCTTGTTCAACACGGCAGGACATGTTTTCCAAACGTTTAACTTGCAGACATTTAGTTGTACAATTTCTGTATACAGCACATTCGGTCTTATTAGACATAATTACCTTAGGTGAATATAATTTGACAGCATTCTTGGGCCTGCGACAAGTAGCAGATCCCCAATTGTAACTATCTGCATATGTGAGATTTTTTCCTGGGATATCTTTAAACAGAGTATAAGGCCGCAATGATTCCAATGGGGTACATACAGGAACGAGGCAACTTCCCAACATATAATGAAAGTTTACATCAGCACTTAGACAAAACTCAGACAAGTTGAGCGAGCCTGCCAACTGAATCCATATATTTTTCATGTGGTCTAACCCTTCTGAAGGCGACACCACCCATACCCTGGTCAGCAACATCAGGGGAACTAGGCATTTCCAGCTCATCCTATTCTTGTTTTCGGATCGTTCATTCAGCCAGATGTCCTTCATGAGTTCCCTCTTCATTGTGCGCCGGAGGTCCAAACTTTAAATGATGACGATGTTCCCTAAGATCACATGATATAAATTTTACTAAGGAGTCCCTTTGAGGAATTAAGACCAGAACAATATTTTCTGGGTGGCCACTTCTATATTCATCAAAGGGAGTTCCCATCTAAAAATCACTTTAATCTAATAAATTCCAGTGATACCTTGATCCAAGAGAAAAGCATATCTTTAACAAAATAACATCATCAATGTAACAATGGGTGAATATCCCTTAAAGAGAAAAGAACATTTTGAGCTCAATTACATGACCACAAACAACAAACACTAGACAAACATGTAAGACGGTGTAGAACATCAGGGTGCACCCAAACATTACTAGATAAGCTGAATTATATCCTTGCTCATTTTAAATTGAAATTGTGGGCGCCATTGTTAACTGATCAGGATTGGACAACGTCAGGTCATCGGCATCATCAGCACGCCCATCAACTTGTTTTACTAGGCGTTCTGGGAGCCATCTGGCTGACTTCATTTCCTTGGAGTAAATACACACCGATCCTCAGCCCCAGATAAGTACAGGATCCGGCCCGTGCCATGAGTGGTCCAGGGGGTCTTTCCACATCACCGAGGCAAATTGTCGTTGCGTCTCTGGTTGCCAGAAACGATTGGCTGCAGATAAACCTTTGGCATCCAAATTTAAGAAGTTAAGAATAAATAGTGCATGTGATATCAGGTTTCTAGGAGACCCCTTGGTAGGGTACCATTCCCCCTTTTTTATTTTGTCTAAAGTAATTTTGAGTGTGAGATTAGCCCTTTCTATAATGCCTTGTCCCTGTGGATTATATGGGATTCCCGTTATATGTGTTATTGTAAATTGTTTGTAAAATTTGGAGAAGCCAGAGCTGATATAGCCAGGACCATTATCTGTTTTAATTTGTTGTGGGCAGCCAAGCACTGAGAAGGCAGTGAGGAGATGAGCAATGACGTGTTTAGTAGCTTCCCCAGATTGCAGGGTGGCAAATATGAATCCACTATATGTATTAATGTTGACATGTATATATTTAAGATTTCCAAATTTAGGGTAATGTGTGATGTCCATTTGCCATAGGGCATTTGGAATCAAGCCACGAGGATTAACTCCCAGATGAGGTGTAGGAAGGTGCAGAGTGCACGTAGGGCAGGCCTTAACAATTTGTCTAGCTTGTTCTCTAGTAAGCTTATACATAAGGCGAAGCGTGTGAGCATTAAGATGATGGAATTGGTGTGCCTTCTGTGCTTGGTCAATCGGACTGGGGGCATCAGTATTTATTGAATAGGCAAAAGCCTGAGGTCTTGTGGCTAGGTCTGTTAAGCGGTTGCCCTCTGCAAGTGGGCCGGGTAGGTTAGAGTGGGCTCGAAGGTGCCCAATGAAAAAGGATTTGGATCGTTTTCTGATTAGATCTTGTAATTGGAGGAAAAGACCACCAGTCTGAGAGGCAAGTTTGATCAGTCCACATGTTTCTAATAAGGGAACAGATTGGGCAATGTAAGCACTGTCAGTAAAGAGATTAAAAGCTCGGGCAGGGAATGTAGAAAAGACCGCTATAACTGCCTGCAGCTCGGTTAATTGGGCCGAAGAGTGGGCGGTTTGGAACTGGGCAATGTTATCGTCCCACACATAGGCAGCCATTCCAGTGGAAGAACCGTCTGTAAAAACGGGTAGAGCCTCTGGCAGAGGAAAGCAAGAAGTGATCTTCGGGAAAATGAAGTCATGTCTGTTGGCAAAGTCAATAAGTTTGCTGGGAGGATAGTGGTTGTCCAATAACCCTGAATAAGAAGCAAGAGCAATTGGGCAGAAATCGGTGGTTTGTATAAGCCAATCGACCTGGTCCTTAGGGTAGGGTTGGATAATGACATCAGGTTTTTTTTCAAAGTACATCTTTCCATGGTCTCTGCCCAAGATAACTAGGTCTGCAACTGCAACATAATAGGGGTAAAAGACCCGCTTAGGGGAAACTGGGAGATGAACCCACAAAAGGGGAGCGGTTTGCCAAAAGACAGCAGTGGGAGAGAGGGAGGTTTTGCAGATGATATACTGTAAAGGAGAGTTATAATCCATAAAATTAATTGTTTGATTTTGAATGGCTTGTTCCACTGTACTGATGGCTTTGCGCCCCTCGGCAGTGAGCTGTCGAGGTGAAGTAGGGTGGTTATCACCTTGTAGGGTATCATAGAGAGGCTTCAGGTCATGTTTAGTGAGCTTTAAATAGGGCATAAGCCAATTAATGTCTCCTAGCAATTTTTGGAAGTCATTTAAAGTCTTAAGACCGTCCAGCCGCAAGGTGAGCTTCTGGGAGGAAATATGACGTCCCTTCATCTGAAATCCAAGGTAGTTATAAGGGTCTTTTAGTTGAACCTTATCAGGGGCAATCTGGAGGCCATGAGATTCAAGTGCCCGTCGAAGGTCAGCATAACAAGCTAAAACCTCACTTCCTAATTGCCCCGCTACAAGGATATCATCCATGTAATGGATAATATACATTTGAGGCCAATTGTCTCGGGTGGATTGGAGTGCCGCGGCTACAAATGACTGGCACAGGGTGGGACTATTGGCCATGCCTTGGGGCAGAACCAGCCACTGAAAGCGCTGCATTGGGGTACAGAAATTGGTCGCTGGAAGGCTAAATGCGAAGCGTTTTTGATCAGCAGGATGTAAGGGAATGGTGAAAAAGCAATCCTTTAAATCAATAATAATCTTGTAATACCCAAGGGGAATGGCTACCGGCGAAGGGAGACCAGGTTGTAAAGCTCCCATGAGTATCATGGTTTTATTAACTGCTCTAAGATCTTGTAAGAGTCTCCATTTTTCCGACCGTTTTTTAATGACAAAAATGGGAGTATTCCAAGGGGAGTGGCTAGGAATAATATGGCCAGCATGAAGCTGTTCCTGTACCAACTGTTGAGCTGCTGACAATTTCTCCTTAGAGAGGGGCCACTGATCGACCCACACTGGATCATCCGAGAGCCAGGTGATCTTTTCAGCATGGACCGCAGGAGTGTCAGCGACCCCTATGGAAAATGGCCCAACCCTGCTCGAGGGGGCCGAGGGACAGGCTCAATAGGGTGAGTAAGGCTAGTAGGGTGTTTTCCCAGCCCTGTTCCTGGAATGTACCCATTTTTAAACATCTGCATAGTGACAATTTTATTGGGGCTGGAAATAATTATCCCCATTTGTGATAGTAAGTCTCTTCCCCATAGATTAATAGGTAACCCTGAAATGATATAAGGTTGAATGGTGCCCTGATTACCATCTTGGTCTCTCCAGGTCAGATCTTTGGCACTTTGTTTAGGATTTTGACTCTGCCCTATACCCTTGAGATGGGTGAGGGTGTCCTTCAATGGCCACGCCTGAGGCCAATCCTCTCCCTTTATGATAGTTACATCGGCACCAGTGTCGACCAACCCAGAAAACTGTCTCCCATCTAACCACAAGGTCACGAGAGGCTTTTGTGCTGAAAGTATCTCTGACCAGTAAACATCAGATGAGCCGAATCTCTGGCTGCCTCGGGCGTTGTTTAGAGCCTTATTAGAGGTAGAGAGAAGGGGAAGGAGTAGCAATTGAGCAAATCTTTGGCCTGATTGAATGGTATTAATAACTTTGGGAGAAGAAACCATAACTTTAATTTCCCCAGAGTAGTCATTATCTATCACTCCTGGGTAAACCAACAGCCCATTTATGGTACTACTGCTTCGGCCTATTACGAGGCCAAAAGTCTCTCTAGGTAAGGGTCCAAAGACTCCTGTGGCGAGGGCCTGGACTCCCATTTCTGGGGTCAATACTGTGTGGGTGGTGGCACTGAGGTCCAATCCGGCACTTCCTTTTGTGGCTCTGATGAGGTCTGAAATGGATTGCTGTTTATTGGAGCAAAATTGAGCGCCCCGTAAATTTGTTTGGAGTTGGGGGCCTGGGGCTGGCCCCCTTTCCCGTTTCCCGAATTCGAATCCTTAAGAGGGGGAAGGGGTCGGCCCTGGGCATCAGTTTTGGATCGGCACTCACTCGCCCAATGCCTCCCCCGATTACATCGGGGGCAGGGCCCGGGGGGCGGAGCATTGGGGCCCTGCATTTTAGTGGTCGGGCATTCTCTAGCAAAATGGCCGGTGGCCCCACACCGGAAACACTTATTGCCGACGTGGCGTTGTAAAAATTGTTTGACTGTGAAGCCTTGCATGGCGGCCGCCATGGCAAGGCCCTGTTGGTAGGCGGCCCCAATCTCAGAACAAAGGCGAATGTAGCCGGAAAGGTCAGTTTTCTTTTTATAGGGGCGGATAGCGGCCTGACAGGCGGCATTGGCGTTCTCAAAAGCAAGCTGTTTAACAAAATCTGTCCCCGTCTCCGCGCTCCCAAAAATCCGGCCTGCCGCCGTGAGAAGGCGGTGGACAAAGTCCGCAAACGGCTCGTCCGGCCCCTGCCGGATATTAGTGAGGGAGGCACTCACGTCTCCTTTGGAAGGGAGTTTTTTCCAGGCCCTAGTGGCTGCGGTCTGAATCTGGGCATACAACCCCACGTCAAATTGCATTTGCTGGTCGTTAGCGGCGTAGGCCCCCTCCCCAAGAAGCATGTCAAGCACCCAACCATTCCCCGCCTGAGCATTGCGTCTAGCGGTCTCTCGACAATTCTCAACATACTCAGATTTCCATAATAAGTAGTCACCTCCTGCAAGGGTGGCACGGGCCAGAGTCTGCCAATCAATTGGGGTGAGCCAATTTTCTGCCACCGATTCTAGAATAGCCATGGTGTAAGGTGCAGTGGCCCCGTACTGAGCCGCAGCCGTTTTAAATTTTTTAATGACCTTAAAATCAAAACCACTGTGGTGTCTTCACGCCTGTCTCTGTGCGTCAGTAGTTTTAGTTACGGGAAAGGCTTCCGCATTTTTAAGTTTCAGGGATACTCCCGACCCGGATGGCACCCTAGGGGCCGCCCCTCTAACGGGGGGGTCGTGGCTTAAGTTTGTCTTCTCTACGGACATTTTTATGGGCTTTGCCTGTTCTTAAGCCTTCAAGCTGGGTAATAAGTTCTTGGTGTTCCTTTTCTAACCTTATCTGTTCTTTTAGAAATTCTATTTTGTCCCGGAGTTCCTTTTGGGGATCAACAACAGGACATGCCAGAGTGGGAGTGTCGGGGCCTGAAGAGATATAAGGAGGGGGGCACCCAGAGCCGCCCCGCAATGCTTCCCCCGCGGGCTCCTCCGACCCGGAGCCCTCTTGGGGCGGATCTGGGGGCGGAGGCGGGCCACGATAGGCTTGAAGGGAGGGATATAGGGGCGGAACCTTCCGCGAGGGTGGGGCTGTCCTAGAGGCGGTGGCGGAAAGCAAGGAAGCAGGGGTTCGGCGAGGCCCTGCCCTACAGGGCTTGGCAGGGTTCGTGGCCGTTTGGGGTTGGTCCGAAGGGACGTCATGTCCGTCGGGGGCGGGATCGTCATCACTGTCAAAGGACATCAAGTCCTCTTCTTTGTCTGACAAAGAAGTCGTGGTCTCAACGGGCCTGGGCCCCGGCGCCATATTGGCCCGGGAGACTGCGTCAGAATCACTGGCGGGTGTCAGCCCCTTACCATCTCGGAGAGCTACCTCCCCAGCCTGTATAGCCTGCGCCACCAGTGGATCCCTCGCTTTATGAGAAATAATATCATTAATCAAATTCCAATATGAGAACGCCGCAATCGGGACCTTCCCGGGTCCGCAAGTGGCATAATAATCCTGGAGAGCCTCCCCCACCTTTTTCCATCTCTCTTCGTCAATGGTTCCCTCAGCAGGGAACCAGGGACAGAGATGTTTAATAAAATCAAAAAATTTCAGCAATTGTTTGACTGTAACCTTTACCCCTCGTGCCTGTAATGTCTTCTTGAGACCTTGTACAAACAGTTCGTGCTGACTAATGCCCTGTCCCATAATCGCTGCTCAACTTACCGAGGTGCAAAAAGACGGCAGGTCCACGTCAATCGCAAGCCTCTTCTATGTCGAGTATGCTCTTTGTTCCTCAATCTTAATCTTAGGGCCCCTGAGCAGCGTCCTTCACTGGATCCCCCGTTCTCTGGCCCCACGTTGGGCGCCACTTGTCCCGGCCCGCGGGTAAGTCAACGGAGACCCTAGAGGGGGAGCGAGGATGAGAGGGGACAGGGGACACGAGAGATGGAGACAAGACAGGTTTCTGATCAAGTCTCGTTTATTGCAGAAGCTGTTACAACATATATACCGTAGGGCTAGAGGGGAGGAGCAAGAGGAGGGTACTGGGGCTACTTCCTTGTTGCCGGGTAGATTTGTAGCAGGCCCGGATATGTCCGTAAAAGGCACTCAAGATTTCCAGCGGGGGGGGGCAGGGCCCCCTACAGGGATCAAACTCGGGACCTTGTGCTTTCGAGGCAGGCAGTGGCACCACTGAGCTAAATCCCCGGCGTCATTCTGCTCTTTAAGTTTCTTATACTTTGGGCTTCTCTCATAAGAGAAACCATGTGATTTTTAACCTCCTATGTCTGATTTATTTCACTTAACATTTTGGACTCGTGATGCATCCATTTTCTACAAATGACTCAAATGTATCTTTCTTTATGGCTGAATAGTACTCCACTGTGTATATATATCACTTTTTAAATTTATCTGTTGATGGGCATATAAGCTGCTTCCAAGATTAGCTTTCATGAATTATGTGCTGTAAACATCCCTCTTTTGGATATTTTTTTCTTCCTCCCTCTTCATGGGCTCTTTCTCCACTGTTTCAAATATGCACATTCATTGGAACACTCATTCCCAACCATGGACAAGATTGGCCCCAGGGAAACAAAGCAGTGTCTGGAGTCACTTTCGGTTGTTACGCTGGGTGGAGGAATGAAACTGACTTATAGGGAAATCAGTGCCTAACATCCTACAGTACACAGGGTAGTTTCCTTGCCAGCCTCACAGCAAAAGAATTATCCATCTCAAAATACCAGTGCTTCCCATGTCAGGAAACTCTAGTCTAGAAAGAAAAACAAATAAAAACTATTTTATATCATTTTAGATGTCGTGACTCCCTCTATACCCTTTCCTTCATTGCTAAACTTTTCAAAAGATCTTTTCCACATTGATTTCTTACTGTGGTCTTCCTCCTTAATGTCTGCAGTTGGCTTGCCTTCCAAACAAGTTACTGCGACCCCCTTTGGAGTCACCAACCTCGTAAACTGTGGGATCTAAAATTCTAATGAACACTTTTCTGTTCTTATTTTATTTTGACATCTCCACTGCATTCAAACTGTTGATCATTTTCTCCTCGTAATTCTCTCATCTCTTGGCACCTGGACACTGTCCTCTTCAAGCCTTCACCACCCCCATCATCATCACCATCAGATTTCATACCTGCTAACGTCTTACAGGTCTGCTCTCTGGCCATTCTGCTCTCCATTTAGTTTGCCCACTCTACCCAAAGTAGAACAATCTGATCTATCTCCTAAACTTGCTTCTTTTCAGGAAATTTATTACTATTCAATATTATGTTGTAAATTTATTCCTAATTTGGTTGTTGTGTCTGCTCCTTCCACTCCCTCTTCTCCCAGAATGTGAGCTATATGACGGCAACAGTGCCTGTTGCATTCACATTTTGTTATAAGCACCCAGTGTACTTAGTAGCCATACATGCATATTCAGAAGAATGAGTGAAAGAACAGATGAGTAAATAAATGAACCAATGAACAAATGAGGAAAATATACACAAAATTCTTCTTAGCTGTAGGCACTGTGCTTAGCACAATATCCACCCAATCCTGACTGTTCTTTTCTTTTTCTTTCTTTTTTCCTTTCTTCCTTTCTTTTTTTTGTATGTTTGTTTTTGTTTCTGTTGTTTCAGTACTGGGTGTTGAACTCAATGTCTCCACACTGAACTACATACCCATCCTATTTTTAACTTTTTAAATTTTGAGACAGGGTCTTACTATGTTGCTAAATTGCTCAGGCTGGGCTCAAACTTGCAATTCTCCTGCCTCAGGTTCCCAGTATGCTGGAACTATAGATGTGCACAGCAAACTGTTACATATCTGATTTCCTAGCACTCTTCTTTGTCTCCTAAGCTGTGGCTCTGAGTTGGTACTCCTGTCTTCATGACCACTACTCTAAATCCCTTGATGCCTCCTCTTCCTCCTCTTGCTCCTCAGCTGCTACTAGATTTCCCCTTGGCAAGTTATCCCCTTGCTCTGCATTTGCCAAGCAGCAGGTCCTGGAACAAGAAAATTTAATTTTAACCCAAAATTCACATGGAATCTGATGCCATATAACAAAAAAGCACAAGTTTTGGAAGTGCCAATATAACTTTACAAAGATGTCATTAGCCTTGCCCTCTTTTACCCAATGTTTATCTTCAAAGTATTTTTTTCTTCTTTTGCTTCAATTTCCTTTTATCTAGGCTCTTTGCCTCTAAAGAAGAGTCCCCAACGATAGGCAACTATTGAAAGAAATAACATGAAATATGATTTCAGTGCAAATTAGAAAAGTAATTTCTGATTGAGAATACCAGCTACAACAGAGATGAACCCCAATGTGTGTGTGTGCGCGCGCGCACGTGCGTGTGTCTATGTAAATGTGAACCTGCTTATAGCATTATTAATGCATAACCCTGAAAACTCTAAGTACAGATGAGTTACTCTGGAAAATGTAAACATTAGACAAATTAAATAAATTCTTGCTGTCAATAAATAACTACTTGTACTTTTATTTGGCTTTGCAAATTTACATACACTGTGTGAAATAGGATGGAGCACTGCCTTAAATATGAGTGTCAAATAAATTCAAAAGAGAATCTAGAAGGAAAAAATTACCTTTCTTTTTCTGAACTTGTCCCAGGAAGTTTATATTTGTAGTTTTTATTTCAAATCACAGTTTCTTTTATGCACTGCTATGCCTTCTATAATAATTATCTTCTGCACTAATATGTCTGGGTATTGAGATGAAGAACAGAATAGATTTAATATTCTACTTAGAAAGATTTGTATTTCTATCATACTGTACCATAAATTTAACTGATTAATGAACTAACCAGCTGTTCACCACAGGGGTTTCAATTAATGGTGTATATTTTACCAAGTTTTCAACTAAGAGGAATAAAAGAGATGTTAGAGACTACATAGGAATCACTAACAATGATAGCATATATTTAAAAGAAATTTGATATTAGTTTGGGGGTAACCATAATCCTGGAATATGTGGAATCCAGAATCTTAGTTATATGATTAATCTGTGTATCACACAGTTTAAGACTGATGCTTAAAAGAATCGCTTGGTTTGCAAATCTGTCAAGGGACTAAATGACTTAATCAACCTTTCTCATTTTTATCTGCAGTCAATCTAAGCTTATTATTATCAAACCACTCAAGTGATGGCCCTTGATTGAACGGAACATTCCACTGAGAACAAAGTGAGTAGCCTTCCCTCCTGGGAGGCAGGTATCCACAGACATTGCCATGCTGTTTTCACCTTCAACCCCTATAAGTAGAAACTTAAAAGCCATTTTGAACATTATCTCATTATCCCTTCACTTTTGAACTAGGAGTTGATTACCCTTAATTTACAAGGGGACACTGTGTTGAGAACTAAGCCGATCTCTAATGTTACACACAGAGCACACTGTGCTGAGCTAAGGACAGAACTCAGACCTGTGGGTCACCATTCAACCTCTACTTCTCCATTCGCATAGCATGATATTACTGTTAGGCCCCTCTCCACCTTTGACAAAACAAGATATTATTGACAAACAATAATCCTTTTATGCACATTTGAACTCCTGTTTCTTAAATTGAGTGGCTGTTTTTGAAAGAGAAATAAATTCAGGCACTCAAATATAGCAGTGGTTTTACCTTGTTTATTTGTTTTTCCAGTTAGAAAGCTGCTCTGTCTACGATGAGCCCAATCAAATGAGAGCATTCCTCAAAGAGACAAACTAAGGTAACCCTGATTGCGATGTTGACTTTGCTAAGGGCAATGGCCCAAAGAATTAGCAATTAAACCCCATTTAAAATTAATTTAATTTTAGGAGCTCCACAAACCCATAAAACCAGGCACATGCAAAATAAACAGCTACAGATGCATTCTTGGTTTCCAAAGTGGTTTCCAGAGTGAAAAGTTTCCAAAGTGAAAAGACAGAGAAGGAAGGAAAGTAGCAGAGAAAGAAGAGGGAACAACAAATAGGGAGAGTGAGAAAAGAGAGAGTGCCAGACTCTGGTCTAAGCTTGTCTTTTGAGGCCCCATGGTCCTTTAACCCCCATTTCAAAAGCAGGATTAGTTCACTTAGTAAAATTTCAAGTTGCTGAAGCATCTTTCTCCTTCTGTTCAGCACAAAGCCAGACTAGGCGGGAACATTTGAAATGTTTCTCTGGGCAAACATGAATTTTGTGCACATTTCTCAAAACAGATCAGAGCTCCCATTGACTGCTATCTTGACTTTGCAGAAATGAAGCCACTGCCCAATATTGCCCATGCTTCACAAGGATGGAGGTTTCAGCTATCGTTTCTCACTTAGACACGGGCTTTAGGGTTATCAAATATCCCTTTAGGGACAAGCAATGAGTATACAGTATTTAAACATTAGTCCAGCTCATTTTTACTTAATATTTACTATTCAATTTAACATTTTTAGGATAGGAGTTGGAAAGGTATGGAAACTCCTTTTTAAAACAAGGATGGGCAAGAGACTTGCTTGTCCAGATACAGGACAGAATGATGTCATTACAGTGCCTGTAAGTGTAGGGGTGTGGGTGTAAGGGCTAGAGGTGGGGTAGGCACTGGGATGGTAGAAGACATGTGTGTCAAATACACACTTTCAATCAAGTAAATGACCCAGGAATGAAAATAAAATTACACCAGGAAAAAAAAAAGACAATTTGTAGAAAACTATTCTTATAAGAGACTTCAGAGATGGTACAATCCTGTCTAACTTCATGCTCCAAAACTAGCCATACCCCTTTAATGGTGATGTTTGTTACATCTCACCAGCTCTCTTATAGGTAAGGCAGACAAGTCTTAGTGTTGGCCCAGACAAATTCTTAGAAATTCTTCTGCATCCTCATCAGCTCTTTCAAGCAACACAGGATACACAAATGTCCTCATCATCATCTGCAAGCAATAGCGGTGTAACACCTGGGTCAGATGTACATAGCCTCTTGCCTGAGGATTAGAGGGTGAACTGATGCAGGTAGGTTATTTAACCTCCCTAAGCTAGTTTTCTATCCATAAAAGGGAGTGATAACTATTTCCTGCCTCATAAACTCTTTGTTAAGATTCATAAAATAATGCACTTAAAGCAATGCTGGCATACAATAAATGCTTGGATACATTAGCTATTACAATGATTTTAAAGGCATAGACTCAGGAATCATTGAAGGTCCTGAATTTAAATCCCAGCTTTAATGTTTACTTAACTGTCCTTAGATTAACTCTCCTGAGCTTCTGCATTCTCATCTTTGACATGTCTGTCTCACCAAGGTTTTGCAATGATTCAATGAAAAACAATGTTTAAATGTTTCATACAGTGTCTGACCCTAAGTTTTTCCTTCATTGTCATCCATGTACACTTAGCTGATGTTCTTCTTCAAATGTAGTCCTGGGAACTGATAAAATATCACCAAGGTAGTCAAAATCAGCCCAAAACATAGTGTGAAGACCATCTCCCTTGACCTAAGCATATGTTTACTAATTTGGTCTAATATATTTACCCTTCCCCTTTACACTCTTTAAAGAATACATACTCATGAATCAACTGGTTCTATCCTACTCATTCAGAATAAGTCAATAAAAAATGTATACCAAGTGTCAGTGATGACAGTAAGGCACATACAATTCTCTTCATAGAAAGAATACTTTTTACTCAATTCACTTATCTACACATTTGTCTAGAGCCCACAGACAGCATCCGACAAAGCCCCCTACCCTTTTGTCTCTGGGCTCTTCTGGTGTCGTGCTGTGATCCTCTGATCTGTTTAATTGAATCCTGTTTCTCTTAGATGGTCTTAAAATGTCTTCTGTATCGTGCTGTTGTTTGTTTGTTTGCTTTCTGAGATGTTGGTTATCAAACCCAGAGCCTCAGCCCCCTCTATGTTATTTGTTCTGCAATTATCTTGCTTTTCAGTGAAATAAAATTGTCTATGTCTTCAAAATCTAGATTTCATATTGAAAGGATGAGCTATCTCCCATCAAAATGGTAGCCCATGGAGCACGGCCTCCAATTCCAACATGGCTGACCATGTGTATCTTTAACACTTTCTGTCTAATGGCACTAGACTAAGTCATCAAAAAAAGTCTCCTCTGGCCTTCTAATTCTTAAAGTTTGTAAATCCATTTTCTGTCATTAAGAACCCCCTGTTGCACAAACTACCCAAGATCCCCTTCCAACACATACAGTATGTGCCTAACAACAGCCTTTGTATCAGCCACAGAGGGGACCCTCAGAAGTTCATTTCTTTTTAAACCTCCAAATACAGATTCAAGGAAAAATTTCTAATGTTTCCAAGACTTATATGATCAGCGTCAAAAGAAATTCATCCAAAACACACTGCTGAGTTTCCTACCAGCTATCTTTCCTCCCCACTGCTATTTCTTCCATTATAAAACCCCATTTGGTTCATATATTTAATTGCTTTGTGCTTCAAAGGAGGCTCAGACCCTACCCTACTCCAGGGGTTAAGTGCACATTGGCTTTTGTTAGCACTTTTCCTTATAATCCTTTTGGCAATGATTGGTTTAGGAATGGGCAAGTAATTGCAATTCTGGCCTTCTCCCTCTTCATTCAGCTGTGTCGAACGAAGCTCCAGATGCCTGGAGCTTCTGCAGCCATTTTGTAATCACAGTACTACAGTACTGTATAAAACCTTGGTATAAAAGGAAATACTAAACATAACAGAGAAAAAAGGTGGAAAACAACCAAGCCTTTCTTGACATTATTTAATCCTTGAGCCAACCAACTGTGGTTGGTTAGCTGAATGAACCCAGTTGGTTAACTAGTCCATTTATTAACTGAATTGACATTGCTCCTTTTCAAAGGCAGCATTTCTCAGACTACAGTGGGCATACAAATAACCCGTGGGTCTTGCTAAAATGCAGATTCTGGTTCAGAAACCCTGGGCAGGGGCTGTGGTTTCTGCTATTCTAAAACGCTCGTGGGGGAGGGGTAATGTTACTGGCTCTGAGCCCAAACTTTAAGGAGGAGTTCAATTCACTTTCAAGAGATTCTTAGTACCTGCAATCATCCTAAATGATCCAATCCCCAACCCAGTATTCTCTCTCATGGCCTCTTACCTGTGTCAACAAAATCCATTTGAGAACCCAAAACAATTTAACATTCTGTTGCTGCTAACCAGTGGTTCCTGATAGGCCGGATTGCACTGGCCTCAAGCCTTCACCGTGTCTAGCACCTTGAAATTCCCGTCCCCCTGAACTGAGGCCCTGGGAGCCCCAGTACCTGGGCGCCCGGTGACTGCCGAGTGCCTTTGCCCTGACCCAGCCATCACAGCGCACCTGACCCAAAGGTGAACAGCTGCCTACACGTGGGTTCCTTCCCTGCCATCTCCAGCTCTCAAGAGAAATGCTCAGGCGCTTTTGCAAATCAAAACCTTTTCATCCTGAATTTCGTGATTCACCCTGAATGGCGTCTTCTTGGAAAGTCTGTAATGGGCTATTGTGTGGAATGGGTAAAATTGGCCTGTCTCTCCCACAGCGCTTCTCCTCCAGGCTCCGGCTGGGCTGGGGGAGGTGCAAGTCACAATGAAAGGGCTCTTTACAAACGCTGCCTCCTTGGCTTGGCCTGGCCTGCGCGGAGAGCCAGTGTACCTGCGTGGGGCGGCTGTCTACGCCGCGGTATCCCCGCCCCCTCCGTTCATCGCATCGCCTCTGGATGAGAATTAGGTTTCAGCAGGTATGAAGATGCCACTTGTTTTTTAACAAGGCAAATTTACAAAGCTTCCATACTGAAAAAAGGTGTGGGGGAGGCAGACACTCAAAGGCCATGCCAAGTTTGCTTCCTCCCAAAGCAGGGAGAGACAAAGAAAATCACAAGCATACCTCCCAAACACAAAGAACATGTGTTTACCCTCCAAAAGCAAGCGAGTGAACTCAGCTCATTATCCCAGAAGCTGGTCACTAATTCTATCCAGTTTTTAAAATGCCTATAGTTAGTCCCATTCACATAGCGAGGTTTGCTCCTTGTATTCAAAGTCAGCTAACATTGCTTTCAGGGCCTGACAACTCTAGGCTATGGCCATGAACTTTCCCGTGTTATTATCTTATTTAATCTCTTCAACAATCAACCCTGTTAGGTTGGTACTTGATTCCTGAATTAGTAAGAGAAAACCCCACAATCTGAAAGGTGCCTACTGATGCCAAGAAAAATATTTTTCACAAGAGGAAAATGTGAAATTCCTTTGACAAACTGTGTTCCATAGTGCTAGAGTAATCTTAGAGCAATCAATACTGTTTATTGCACCCAGCTGAAGCAGACCTTTCCTTGACTCCTGCCTCAGAAGCACAGTCCTGGTCTTTTCCAGACAGAAAGATTGCAGACAGAAAGGACCTTGCCCTGGTAGCTCACATCCCACAGCACATGGCTAGGCCAGGACTGTCTAACCAAAACTTGTCAAGGAAGCCATCAGCCAGCCAGGTCCAGCCTGTGGTCACATACAGGGTGGCTCTCTCAAATTTCTTAACTGGGATTAATCACTGGTATTTTAAATTCTAGAAGTGTCTCCTAAGAGTCTGGAGATGTGAATTCTCCAGAGAAGTAGGAAGCCCTGAATGCTGAATACCATGGACAATCACTCTGATTGCTGAGTGGGACAAGTCTCTTTCTCCAGAGAAGGGCTTCCCAGCAGCCATCCAGAGGCTTTCCCTGATATCTCTTCAACATGGGAGTCAGTGTCACTTGCCAAATACCCATCACACTACACTAGAACTTTTCAACCTCAGAACTATCGGGATTTTAGGCTGGCTAATTCTTTGATGTGAGGGACTGTTCTAGGCACTCTAGGATGTTTAACAGCATGCCTGGCCTCTAACATCTAGACAACAGAAGTAAGCCCCTCCCCACCCCAAGTTGTGGTCAACCAAAAGGTCCTCAGACATTGCCATATGTCCCAGGGGAGGGGAAGAAGAATTGCTCTGTACCATAACCACTGTTCAACGTACGGCTGACCCTTCTCACCCATGTAAGATATAAGGCCCCTTTACTACAAGGCCCCAGTAAAAATATTATACTGCTGCGTCCAAATACACTAATGAGGAAAATTCTGTTTGTGTTCCCTTTACAGTGAGTCCTGGGGTGAAGGAACATATAAAGTAGTTGTCATTTATATCCTGAAGTTTTCAGATTCATTGTTTCTTTGCATTGGGGATTGAGCCCGGAACCTTCACACTGCTACATTCCCAGCTCTTTATTTTAATTTTTTGAGTCAGGGTTTTTGGTAAGTCACTAAGTTGTTCAGGCTGAGCTTAAACTTACAATCACCCTGCCTCAGTCTCCCAGAGTGCTGAGATTATTGTCGTGTACCACTTAGCCTGGCTGTCCAGATCCTTCCTTAAGGGTTTATTTTCATAGGGAAAAGAATAAGAGGAGCCTAAAACCACCACATCCCGAAGGAAGGTTGATGGGAAGAAGTGATTTTAAGAAAGAAAAGAAGCAAAGAAGGAGTACCCAATGGATTATAGCATTTTCATGCCAACCCTAGCCTTATGGGGGTCACTGATGCTCACTCTGAA
This sequence comes from Heterocephalus glaber, assembly GCF_053883595.1. Lineage (NCBI taxonomy): Eukaryota > Metazoa > Chordata > Mammalia > Rodentia > Bathyergidae > Heterocephalus > Heterocephalus glaber. The sequence goes on from NW_028258315.1 coordinate 18,592,150, forward strand.
CTTACTGCTTTAAATGAGGAGAACAGATTTATACAAGTCCACCCTCTTCCCTTCTTGCTTAATGCTACACCTCATCATCTGATGAAATCTGGATGCAATCATATTCTTGTTTTAACTGGTTGTTCTGGCAAGGGGTCTTTCCCTAGAGCTGAAATTTCTTCTGTTGGCAACATAGTTGAGACAAACATACCCATTTGCCAGCTCCCTCCTTGTCTGTCCTAATTAGAGAGGATGTTGCTGACCTTTCCAAAGAACTGTGGAGGTCAAGGAGATGCTGTGGGGAAGGTGACCTTCTCCAGAGCAATTGCTCCAAGTGTCCTCTTAGCAAGAACACTGGAATTTCTTGAGGGCATGTTACATGACAGGCAGGATCTAAGGAAAGGAATTGGGAGAACTTTGCAACTCCCCAAACCTAAGTTTACACATTGTTACTGGGCAACCACAAGAACCTCATATAGTAAAACCTGCAAAATTTGGCTGAAACAGGGCTGTGAAGCAAATATATAAACAAAAGAATCTAGAAATCAAGAAGACTCAAAATTAATAAACTCAGAAACCTAGAAAAATAGAAAAATGTTTTAAAAGTAGAAGGAATTGATGACAAAAGGTGATACTAATTTTAAAAATAATTTTTGAAAGTATGATAAAGACAAAGATCAAAATAATAAAAAATAACATTGTATATGAAAAACAGCACAAAAATAAAATCATGCATGAAATTTTTAAAATTCTAAGATCTGAGAGATGCTCTCTGCTCTCTACCAGTCAAAGTCTACTTGAAACATTTTATTTGTTTATCCAGAAAAAAGAGAAATGATTTCCCATAACACCCTCTTCATATTTCTATTGTTGCACTTTTCACAGTATATCTAATTTTTCCTTTGTCTCACCCATTGGCCCAAGAATTCTTCTTTGAAAGGACTCTATCTTATTTATCCTTGTACCAGGCATTCCTGTCACACACAGTGAGTGCACAATAAATATTTGATTGATAAGTGAATTTTGAGAAGTAATGACATAATGAAGGGCTGAAAATTTTATGATGAGGAATGTTAGAAAAAAACAGGACTATCTGATTTTCAAAACAGATGATTGTAGAATACTCTGGACTTAACTTTAAAAGTGTGAAGGGTTGTTGCAGGTAAAAAGATTAGATTTTGCTGTAGGGATCCATGGAATAGAACTCAGACCAATGTGTGTAATACAAATAGATAACAGTCAAGTGGCAAAAGAGCCAATTGGATTATTTGACTTATAAGGTACCTTGATTCCCAGAAAGCTTCTATTTAAATTGTTTGAAGGTAAGAAGCATGTTTTATTTTTTTCAATTGATTGTAAATCTTCCTGTGTTTCTTCCCATACATAAATCCTCACCTCATGCCAAACCACCAGTAGATAGCATAAGACTCTAATGTATGGATGGTCAAGAAATGCTTGGAGCCAGCTTAGAGTTATAACTGTGCACATGCTACTTCCCATATCTCCATCAAATATCCAATTATGGAAATAAACCTCATCAGGCTGGTATGAAGCCTGATTCTAGCAAGGCTAAATATTCCACTAAGCTGCCTGCCAGACGCTGCCAGTATCAACATTCTGTTCTTCACTCTGAATTGCAGTTTAAAATCAATCCAGCTTTTTCCCAACTATCATGGCCACCTGTTTAAATCCTCTTTTCCTCTATGCCCAGCATGAAGACACTCCTTCAAGAAACTGAAATTAATGACTTTGTCTTCATTGGCCCTATTAAATGCAGACACGGGACCAAGGTTTAACCTGATCGAAGTTCCCCAGCATCAGGACTGTAAAGGTTTCATTCTTCATGCAAAGAAATATACATTCTTGTTATACTCACCTAACATTACATTTTCTATGAATTCCACTTTCAGACAAGACATGCAATTACTAAAATTGCACTTGATATTTGTAATTACTTAGGCCTCTACCTGCCGTGAATTGGTTTCACATTAGAGGAAATGCAAATTATTTTCAATCCAGGTGGAAGAGTATGCTCAGAAGTGTTTATTGAAAATCCTATAGCAGAACAAATCATGGCAGCTTAAAAAATTAGTAAGAACTAGAAAGTTAAATTTTTTTTACCTGCTCAAATTCAAAATATTGCTTATATCTGCACATGTACATATAAGCTGTAAATATGTATGAATATGCAATATATACTTATTACTAGGACAATCATGACTAGGACACTCCTTGGATTGTTTCTACAGACTGATAACTTCCCTGGCACATTCATTTTTTTCCTTCACCAAAACCTGACTCCTCACAATGGCAAAAATTGGGGGAATACATCTAGATGTGACAAATGTCTGTCAATTTTCTGTTCTTACTGGAAGCTCCAAATCGTAAGAATAAAAGTTAATAGAAAACAAGGTTTAATAAGCCAAAACAACAAAAAGGCATGTAAAAACTGAAATTCCTCTGTGCTGTAGTTTGGGTTTTAAGTGTTGCCCAAAAGGTATATTTGTTAACCTAGCATGATACTATGAGGAGGCAGTAGAGCCTTTGGGAGATGGAGCTTAGTGGGAGGTCTTTAAGTCATTGGGGAGTGTCCTCAAATCGGACTGCAGGATCCCAGTCTCTTCCTCTCTCTTCCCAGCCATAAGATGAGTGATTTTACTCTGCCACACACTCTTACCATGTTTGCTGCCTCACCAAGGTTCAAAACTAACGGAACCAATGATCACTGGCAGAAATGAGAGCCATTTTACATAATTTTGGGGAAGAATCATTTCATAATTAAAGTGACTATAGTGGTCTAAGGCCCAGTGTCACTTTGTCTGAGAGCCAGCTATGGCATGTGGAACAACTTCATTTTGCCTCTGGCCACAAGTTCAGGCCTCAGTGGTCTTGTAATACTGTGCTCAAGGGCAAGGGTACATCAACTGAACACATCTTGGTTCTTTGAAAACCGAGTAGCAGTAATAAAAAAGAGAAACTTTTCACCTGGGGGAAGGACAGATTCCTTATTAGCTTGCTATCTCTGTTTCATCTATTATTGTAAGAATGCCCTCCTTACCACCCTCATCAACATAGGATTACTGCTGCCCTGAGTCCTAAGTCACCCATACTGCCTCCAATTATTGTATGTACCCAATAAATAATGGCTAGTGTGGGAGTCTATTTGTTTTTGCCCACTCTGAGGCACTGACCTCCCAGCCCACCCCCCATCCCCATATATTATAAAATTATGCATGTCTCTATTGTCTTTCTTTCTTTAGTACTCCAGGCTTCAAACCTACTGGTTGGTACCACCCACAACCAGGGTGGGTCTTCCCTCTTCAGTAAATCTGTCACTCACACCCAAAACTACACTAAACCAATCAGTGGATCAATCCAGTATCACACACCCAGGATCCGGTATAAGATCCCCATGATCCAGTCACTCCCAAAAGCCCTACCTATGAGTACATTAGGCTTTGGGGGAACATCTAAATACAATCCATAACACCCCATCTTCCAAATAGAGTTCCACAACAATGTCATTTAAATCAATATATAGTGTTATGTGATCAGGTTGTATGAAGCCTATGTACTAGTATGTTCTGATTATCTTCTCTCTCCTGCACCAGCAGTTTCCATCCCATTATTTTAAAGCTGCTGGTTATTTTCAATATACTACTGAGTGATATTTTCTCAAATACTTGATTGTATAATACCTCCATCAGTTTTTCTCCAAATTCTCTGCCATCTCAAATCATTTGCTCCTCTCTCCATTTTGCTTCAGGAATTTGATGTTAACCTGGTGGCTCTTTCCAGCTGGGAGCTTTCCTTTGATATTTCAGGATCCATGGCTATCATCCATATTTTAAGGCCTAAAACTGATGGGAAACACAGCATGTAAGAAAAGGGCTATACCCCAAAGGGTTTCTCTCTAGAATGAATGGGAGATAAGGCTGTGGCATATTGGTGAACTCTCAAGTCCAAGGAATTTTTTTCTGGGGTTATGTTAGTCAGCTTTGGGTTGCTGTCATGAAATACATGAGAAAATCAACTTAAAGGAGAAAAAGATTTATTTTGACCCATGGTTTCAGAAGTTTCAGTCTACGGTCACTTAGGTCTAAAGCTTAGGACCTGTGGTGAGCCCAAACATCACAGCAAGGAGCAAGTGTACACTAAATCGGCTCACATCATGGCAGCCAGGAAGTGGACAGAGTGGGAAAGGGCTAGAGAAGAAGGGCACAAGGACCAGATATGATTGCCAAAGCGATGCCTCCATCATCAACACCCTTGAACCAGGTCCCACCTCCTGTTTTTATCACTTCCCAATAACGCTATCAAATTATGATCTTAGCAGTGGATCAAACCAAAGATGAAGTTAAAATCCTCATGGTCTGCCCACCTCTCCAGGTCTCCACCTGTGAACATTACTGCATTGAGGATTAAGCCCTCAATACATGAGTCGTTGGGTAACACTTGAAATTTCACTTGACCTTAGCCAAAAGGCTGAGAAGCGATGGGTAACACTTGATATTTAACCATAACATTGTTCAATGTCTCCAGAATAGACTCCACTCATCTTCATTGGGTATACACCTGGTTGCTGGCATTCACAGAACAGAGAAGCAAGGCATCCTACCAGGGCCAGCTGCATAAATTGCATAGCCCTGTACAAAGTGAAAATGTGGACCCTTTGTTCCAAAAGCAGGAAACGTGCGCCAGGGATGTAGGTCTGAAGTAAAACACCTGCCAAAATCAGGGAAGTCCCATTAAAGCTACTAACATATAAGACTTCCTTTTCTTCTGCAGTCTCTTTCTCAATCTGTCATGATGTTTTGTATTTACTTAAAGTTTTTCAAAGTAAATAAGATTTAAATTATAAGCATGAATTTAACTGTTAATCCTAATATTGTCCAATGCCAGTTTTAAATGTGAAGAGAACATTTAATTTTTTAAGCAGAATCACTGAAATAACACAATTTGTTCTTTTGTATTTGTACTCACATATATATGTTGTTCTTACCAGGAGACTATCCACATTATCTCATAGGAAAAGGCTTAGTGACTCTCTAAATTAGGAATAATCCTGTAATACATATTCCTGATGCACCGTGAATAATCATTTTGTGCCTTGCCTTTGGTAGTATAAAAATCTGTAATGAGAAAGGATGATTTCAAGTATAAAGAACAGGATGGAAATACTGGAGTCTTGCTAGAAAACATGAGAAAAATTGTTCCACTCTTGTCTGCCTCCAAGTGCTCTGCAGGAAAGTAAATGCCCTTGGTACTAACACTAAACTTCTTCAAAAGAATTTCTGAAAAGGAAAGTAAGTCTTTCCAGATGCTCCAGAGCTTCAGATGGCAGCCTCCCCTTCTCACTATTCCACTCCCAAAGGATGTGCATCCTTGGACTGCTCCTTAAAAAACAGACTCACTTTGCTCAGTAATGACACCATTTAACAAACTTTCTAATAGTCTTGCTAATACCACTCACTTCATAGGTGAAAGAACTGGGCCTTTACAAAGAAACACCTGCCTCAAACTGCACTGATCACCAGAACCAAGAACAACTGCAAAATTCTCAAACTCTTGGACAACAATCTCCCTAGAGTACAGGAAGTTCCTGGATAACCTTTCAGTTCTGTTAGCCCTTGGTTTTTGACCAGCTTCCTTGGCACATTGGTTTACAAAGAAACATGGTTTCCATTGTGTACATGTGCAGAATGATACAGGAGGTAGTCTCTGTGTTTCTTCTTCATGATAAACAAAAATAGCCATGGCTACACCAATGAAAAGTGACTGTACGTCTTTTTTCTTACCTTTTGGATTTACCCTAGGAAAATGTCATCTATTAACAGCAGTTGGATAATTTTTGTTTTATTTGACCAGCACAGACTGTCTTGTATTTGACTCACTGAGCCTGATAGTATTTTCTTTGGTTGAGGACCAAATGGAAAACTATGGTCGGTTTCTGAGACACAGGAGCTCTATTTTGAGAAGGAATCAGAAACCAAGGGACAAAATAGTGTTCTCAGGAAAACTTGAATCAGATAAGCCTTTCGTACAATCCCCATATTTTATCCCAAAATAAACTTCGCTAAAGTTTAAGGCAGTATGAAACGTAACATGTACCCAGCCCTTCCAGTGTCCCCCATATTTGAAGAGGCAAAAGCAAGATACAGGAAGTGCTTCCCAGCCTCTTGGAGGATATTCATGAACATCAGGAGAAGAATGGAAAGTGACATCTCTAAGGCAAAGTAAAGATAACTCAGATTCTTACATCAGAAAAAAGAACTAGCCCCTGGGGTGAGTTAATCTTTGAGTATGTAAAAAGCAAGTGACTGAAAGATGTCACCTGAGTTTCTATAGTAAGGACGGAACACAAATTACCACCACTGAATTGCTGTTGCTATAATAAAATTACACAATGAAGGAAGCCTAACTGGATGTTAAATCAGGACTCATTTTTCAAAGATATCTTAAAGAATATGAAACAGAGCCTACAGGCAGAATTTGCAAAAATAAAATTCTTTGAAGAGTTGCTTCTATAACTCCTAAACTCCCTGACTGGTGTAGAAAATACAAAAGGAAGGAGAGCAGGGAGAGAGGGAGAAGCAGCAAAAAGGTTCTGGTGGAGATAGCAGTTTCATGCTGCTGGGGTTCCAACCCCCAACCCCTGCAAAGATCCAGTGTTGGAAATTTAATCCATATATGTTAATGGTATTTGGAGGTAGGGCCTCTATGAGGTCATTAAGATTAGATGAGGTCATGACAGTGGGGGACCCATTATGTCACTAGCAGCTTCAGAAGAGGAGGAGAGATGTGGGTCAGCACCTTACTCTGTCTTGTCATGTGATTCCCTCCACCATGTCATGAAGTGGCAAGAAGACTCTCCCCAAATGCTGTCACCATGCTACTGGACTTCACACCCTCCAGTACTGTGAGCCAAATAAACTCCTAGTCTTTCCAAATTAGCTGTTGTCAGGCATTTTTAATGAGCAATATAATCTCTCCATTTAATGCAATAAATTGAGCCCACTGAAAGGCAGAACATAGATTTGAGTCCAAAAGCACTTCTGAGACTCTCTTCCCTGAAGCCTCTTCACATGGCTTTGGCTTTGGCAACAGCAAGCTGCTCCTCTGTTGCAGTTTCCACAGTATTTGGTAGTATAAGTTTGTGCTACCTCATGAATATATTCCTCATGGGTTATTGGTACATATACATATCGCACCCTGATTCTTCTTAATGGGCTATATCAGTCAGTTCTCATTAGAGAAACAGATTTAATGTAAGATACATGAATATATAAGGATTTATTGTAGGTTTACAACAGCCTCCCACAGTCAGGCGTGGAAGAATACAAAGGTGTGGTCTCTGTGCTGGTGTTCAGAAGGATCCAGTCAGAGGTCGAAGCCCTGGAGCGCACTGTAAGCTCACTGTAGTGTCCCATGCGAGTCTATATCAGAAGGCTGAAGGGTCTGCACTGGAAGGCTGGAGAGACTGTGCTGGAAGCCAGGAGATCACGTCCAAGGCGAAGATGAAGATGAGAGCTCCTCTGAAGAAACAGAAGCAAACCTTCCTTCTTTGTTTTCCTTGTATTCTATTCAGACTACACACCTAATGGGTGGTGCCACTCACACCCAGGGTGGGTCTTCTTTCTGTCTTTAGTAAATTAAGTCCTTGAGCCACACGCAGAATTATGCTAATCCAATTTAGCTGTGTGTTTCTTACTCAAAATGACATAGTTAACTATCACATGGACCGAGACCTGTTTTATATCTGTCCACCCAGAAAAAGGTGGAGGGGAAGAGAGGGAATCCTCATCACTTAGGGCCTATATATAGGGACTTCAACTGGACTGTTTAAAGATCTAAAAATGGGTTTGCCTTGGTCAGGGACTGGTATTTGATTCATTATTCCAAAAATTCAAAAGTCCATGGAGGCAAAATTGATGTAACATTGGGATTAGTCTTCACTCCCCAATACAGAATACATAAATTATCCCAGTGGACCTGATATAAACTAAAGGAGTTTCCACTGGCTCCTGTACCCCAGCATGGAGTTTGAAGGGACTCAAAGAGCATGATGCTTACAATTCAGTCCATCAGAACTGCAACCTTGCTTCTGTTTGGTTATGAAGACATAAAAAAAACCCCACTAAAACAAAATTGGAAGATTAAGTAAAACTAAGAAAAAAAGAGAAGTAAATTACTTGCTTGTTCTTAGATTTGTTCAGAGCAAAGCAAGATAGAGAAAAATCCATTATAAATGTTAAAGTAAAGTGTCATACTACTGATACATATAAAGAGAAATTAAGAGTTTTGAGGCAAAAGCAGCTGTCAGACAGGTAGAAAATATGATATAGCTCTTGAGAGAAGAGAATGCTTCTGGAACAGATGGGCACACCTCTGAGCTTTATAAAGCATTAACTAGCTGTTTAAATAAGTCCTTAGCAGATGTTTTCAATGCAATTTTGGAGGTGAAATAGAAAAAAAAAAAACTCCAAGCACAAGGAGAATTAATATCACAAATAAAAGACACTCTTGAATTCAGAGCGCAAGTTACTGCACAGAGTTTTTCAGATTAGCCACAATATTTGTAAAAAACAGAACACATGACTGCCACCTACAATTCAAGTAACACATACTGTGATATTATCCCTTAAAAGAAATAAAGGAACATACTTAACATAAAAGATTGTTTACAATGGAAATTACATGACATGTATAGCTATTCATCCGAGACCAACACAGTGAGCAAACATCCTTAACTACACTGTTATTGGTAATTGTTGTTTTTGAAATAGCACCCAATTTATAATGAATAAATTCATACAGGAGGAGAGAAGCATAAAGAAGAAAGGAAAAATGTTCATAGGTCTGTGTCAGATGCATGTATTTTCACATGTTGATCAGTTGGTAATACTGTGCTAAAATATATTTTAAAGGATTAGAATTGAATCTAGAGCAAAATAAGAGATAAATGGTGGGAAACAGAAGTAAACCTTTTAGAGATGAAAAGGGAACCTAGGGATGGAGGGAGAAGGGAAAGAAGAGAAGAAAAGGGAAGTAAAAAGAACTAAGATGTGATAAGTACATGCACCAACTTCCTGGAATAATGTATTCACTATGCATCATAAACATGTACTAATAAAAATTTATGAGATCAAAAAAAAGAATTCAGCCTATTGCACAGAAAATAAGGGGGACAATAAATTTTCTTTTCTGATGGTTCACATGCATGAATACTTAATTAGACCAGCAGATGTTTGTCAAGTGCCTCTAGGTACAAGAAAATAAACTAAGTGACTCAGGAAAGGAGATAAAATAGCACCCAGTTTCTACAATCAATGAGCTGATCTTCCTCTATAGCCAGTTTTTACTACTATTACCTATTGCTAAATGATTTTACCCATAAATGCTACTCACATTCCCACATTTAGTCACCAACCCATATGCAGTTGAAGGTGGGAAGCTAAAGGAATGAAATAGAAGTGAATATGAAGACCCAGATTCCAACCAAGAGAAAAGTGGGAGTGGGGAAATTTGTAAGACTATCAATCTGCCATGATGGAGAGCCACATATTGAACCACTTATCCCATTAACCTGAACACCACTATGGTTTAGATTTATGTCCACCAAAGACCTATTGGTCCCCAGCCTGTAGGGGTACTGGGAACTGGTGGAACTTTTAGGAGGTGGAGCTTAGTAAGAGGAAGATAGGTCACTGGGGATCTGCCCTTAAAGGAATATTGGGCCCCTGGCCTCCTCTCACACTCCTCTGCCTCCACTCTACCATGAGATGAGCAGTTTCCACTGCCATGATTGTCTGCCTTGTCACAGGCCCGAAAGCAACAGGGTCAACCAACCATGGGATGAAACTTTTGAATCATGAGTCAAAAGAAACCTTCTTTCCTTACATGTTGATTCAGTTATTTGTCACAGTCGTGGAAGAAGGGTTAAGGTAAGCACCATTACTGTATATCACTACCTAGGGTGGAAGAGGAGGAGAAATGCAGAGGGAAGACAGCTCTGTCTATAAAGTGTAATGAGAAACAATGCAAAATAATCCAGGGACAAAAGTCATCAAAATGTAAGACAGAGGAAATGTATTAAACCTGTTATATTGTCATTTTTAACAGAATTCACACTGAAGTGGCTACTGAATCCCATGTAGTAGTATGAGCTTTGCCCCTAAATAACCCAAGATTGACACCTAGGTTCAGCCACACTAGATGTGTAATCTCTAAAGTTCATTCCCCTCTTCTGCAAAATAGGAATCAAAATTACACCCAAAGAGGGCTGCTGTAAGAATTAAATCAGATAGTGTATACAAGTTACATTTGTCACAGTGCATGGAATGTAAGAGAAATCAATGGATGCTTTCCACTATGATCATTATCGTTATTATGAACACTACTAAGCCTGTGTACATTGAGATAATCTTTCATTTTATTATCTGTATCTATCTGCCTTTCTGTCTTCTTAAGGTTTCTTGTTTGCAGGGCACTATTATCATCACTCCATTCAACAAATAGCTACTGAGCATCTATTTCAGGGCAGATGGTACAGCAGATAAAACAGAGAGCAAAACAGGTCTGATTCCTGCCTTTGCAGAGCTTAAAGTTTGGAAAAGGGTGAGTCAGTCAAAGAACTCCTTCAGAACGAATATGAAAAATCTTCACTATAGGAAAACTAGAAGAGAAAACAATGAAGCTGGAAAATTGGAACCTGAGAGAAGATGAAACATTTATCTGAAACTGAATCTTCTAGAATAACTTAAATTCAGCCTTTCTATTCCATACTCAGTTTCTCTGATGCCTCCTCTGCTCTTGGCCTTCCCTGACACTGTTCCAGCTCCTCAGCTCTAGCAGATATTGCACCTTACTGAGGTGACCCCTCACTAACCCCTTACTGAGCTTCTGACCCCTGGCTTGGGCCCTCCCATCATTCCTCTGATTCCCCCACACAGAGCTCTTTCAAGGCATTTCCAGTTATGTCCTTCAGTTCAAATCAGTGTAACCCTTTTTCATGGCCCACAGGGCACCCAATGGCTTCACACAGCAAGCAAAGCTGTTCATAAACTAGACTTTTCTTACATGCTAGTTGTACCATTTCTTCCGCCGCAACTTTTATAGTTTTACTTACTTAAAAGTTTCCAAAGTTTTCTATTGTCTATTATTGTTTAGATCTAAAATATGCCCCCAAAATACTGTGTTCAGACATGGGAGTTGTGGAAGATGATTGGATAATGGGGGCACTATACTCATCAGTGGATGTAGCTGAATATACTGTCAGTCAGTGGAGCCTGATTGGAGACCGGCCACTGTGGGCGTCGCCGGAAGGGTGTGTTCTTGTTCCCAGCTCCTCCTTTCACACTCTGCTTCCTGAATGCAGTGGGCTGAGATGCTTTCCTTCCCAATCCTCTCCATCATGCCATTTCTGACTTAGAGCCACCAACCATGAGCTAAATCCTCTGACACGGTGAACCCCAATAAACCTCTCCTTCTTAAATTGTGGGCTGGTATCAGGTACTGTGTTCCAGCAATAAGAAAGCTAACACATTGTCTGTCTCCTCTCTGTTTCTATAGGATGGCCCCTTTGCCTAGAATGCTTTGGCCCCTTTGGCTGGGCTTCTCCTTTACTATCACTGCATTTCAGACCTTGATTCTAGGATCTTAATGTTTTGTCACTTTTTTGTTTACTTTTGTATCCTCTCTCAGGTTCATTATTGTCTTACATTTTGAAATCTCCACCTATGTAATATTGCATAACTCAAAACTGATGCTCAGAATCCACAATTTGCAAAATTTTTTTCACATGCATTTTCTTATTTGATATTCAGAAATTGTGAAACTATGTGAGATTGGTAGAGCAGGCTTCAGAGTTTTGTTCCACTGTCACATGATAAAACCAAATCTAAGAAACATTCAGAAATGAGAATCTAAGGTCACATAAGCAGAAACAGCACAAGTTTCTTTTCTCAAATTCTTGAATTCCCTTCACATTTCCTTTCCTTTCCTTGAGAGACCAAGCAATCTCTCAGTATAAGATACAAAGAGAGAACTAATTGAAAAATAAACACAAAAAATATACCAAGACAGGAGGAATTTTCAGTTGTAACGAAAAACATGAATCTAGTTCATGATTCCCTATTCATTAGTCATTTCCATCAATCTCTAAATTATTTTCCATTCTCAAACCAAAAAAAAGTTTCATGATTTGTGACCTACTTATTCTTCTGCTATTTATAACCCTGAACCACAAATGTCCCAAGCTTTATCAAATATTAAATTTAATTCTATAACAAGTCTACGCCCGAAGTAGGACATTATGTCTATAGGATTCATGCATCATGATGCCTGGGGAATCCAAAGAGGAAAACAATGCTCTCTTAGGCCACATTAGCTCTCTACCATCTCAATGTTCATGGTTAGGGAGGCAAATTCAGGAGCAGCACTGTGGGAGTTAATGAATGGCTGACCAGATGGTGTCTGTCAGAAGGTGTTGACTTTTTAGACAACTGGGACTGTTTCCTGGGAGTAAATGAGAGCAGAAAGAATGGTCTGCATCTCAATCACACAGAGATACACAGATTCCCTTCTAATAAAAATAATCACATAGCCAGGCATATTTTTCCTCCTTTGATTTTATTCATTTATTTTACAAGGTAGACCTAGAGGAGGGTCTAGCTAAAAATGTAATATTCATATTAAACTGCACAGTATCTATAAGAAGCCATATATAGAGCCAGGCACAGTGGTACATACCTGTAATCCCAGCACTCGGAAGGCTGAGGCAGGAAGATTGCCATAAATTCAAGGCCAGCCTGTGCTACATAGTGAGTTCAAGCCCAGCCTGAACTACATAGTGAGACCTTGTCTAAAAAAATAATAAATAAAAAAGAAGCCAAATAGAAATTATTAATGTTCTTAATTAGGAAATAATAACTCTAATAAGGAAAAAGGGTGGAAAATAGCTGGGGATTTAGCTCAATGGTTCTGCCATCTGCCTCGAAAGCACAAGGTCCCAAGTTTAATCCCTGGTACCAAAAAAAAAAGGATGGAAAATAATAGTAAAATAACCTGAACTTAACAAAGATGCTTTGATTGCTAGAGTGTCAGCTACTTGAAAAGAAAAGTTGATGTACAGTAATAATCTAACCAGGTATGGTGGTGCATGCCTGTAACCCCAGTACTCTGGGAGGCTAGAGCAGGAAGATTACAGGTTGGAGCCCAGCATGGGAAATTTGATGAGTTAAAAGTTGAAAAAAGAGGGTAAAGGGTGGCAATAGGGATGTAGCTCAGTGAGTAGGCCCTGGGTTCAGTCCCTGGTATCATCATCATCATCTACATATGTCCATTTATTCATTCCTTTCTAACTTTTCTATCCTTCTTGATTGTGCATTTTGGGTTTGCCTTTAACCTTGTGCCCATCCTAAACAGCCAGCTAGCAACTCAGAGATATACTCAGAAATTTGCCTTGCTTCTCATGTAGTAAGAGACAATATGTACCTGTATTACCTGACTTGCTACCTAATCAGAGGTAATATTGAGCAATTGAATATCTCTTCATTATCATTTTTTGCTACTAGAGTCAACCCCCCACCCCCAGCAGGGGTCAAAGTAATGGATTTTGCTATTAGAATTTCCTCTATGCTTTAAGAATTCCCTGGGGCTAGTGCTTTCTTCAAGTTTAAACAATACAAGCAGGAGAAATAAGAGAAGTTCCATATTCCTAGTTCTGATGACAATAATTTCTTTCTCTTTTAAGCATGATTTTTGTTTATATGTTGGTCTGTGAGACATGTGTCAAACTATGTACATATATACCTTCCTCATTGCATGATATGAGACATTCATGCTGCCTCCATCTCCTCCTGCATCAGAGATTAAAACAAATATCAAGATCTAAATCAAGTTTTATTTATTTATTAGTCAGGATAACAACAGCATTTTAAATTTTCAATAGGCTTAAAATATGATGAGTATTTTCACAATGAGAAAGATTTTCACAGTGTATGTCTGTGTCCAAAAGGAAAGAAAAGCAAAAAGAATAGAAAAGAGAACACTAAAATTGTTTGGTGCATCCTGGCATGACATGAATACAGGGCCCAGGACAGAGGGGAAATTGTTGCTGTGTGCAGAAGTTCACTCTGCCAATCTGGAATGTGATGCGTAGAGATGACCAACTAACCACAGACTATAAAACACTATTATCCATCTCAAGAAAGTTTCTGATATTGATTTTTATTTATTTTTTCTTTGTTTGTTTCTAGTACCAGGAACTGAACTCATGACCTTGTGCTTGTCAGACAGGTGCAGTGCCACTGAGCTACATCCCCAGCCCAGTCTCTGATTTTTAGAACTTACCTAAATTTCAACTCAAGACATCCAATCATGAGACAAATATCCTTAATGCTAATCCTGAAAGACTAATATTCTATCAAAACATTTTCTTTTCACAGTACTGGGGAATTAAACCAGGGCCCTCACAATGGGCTATATGCTCATCCCTTTTTAAAAAAGAATTTTGAGACAGAGTCTGGCTAAGTTGTTCAGGATGGGCTTGAATTTGGGATCTTCCAGTCCAAGTGTTCCAGAGCGCTGGGCTTACAAGCATGTGCCACCACACCCAGGTAAAACTATTACTGAGTTGAGTAAATGCTTTGGAAAGAAAATGGCCTGTAGTTATTTATATTAAATGCTTTGAAGAGATAACGACCATGTCACTTACATTAAAAAGCAAGAGTGTTTCCATGTATCCATCTCATGAGGCCTCTTTTAGCATCAACCTTTTTTTTAGCATTATTAATGAGAGGCACAGACACCATGGAGACCCAGGCATACTTAGCACTCCCGATTATTTTCACATTGAGAGCAAAGCATGTAGGAATGCACACCCAGTTGGCCTCCCAACTCTAGCCTGAGCCATTAGGTTGGTCACATGTCCATTAGCACCATTTATAGAAGTAGGGGTACTTCATGCACACATGTATGCAGCCTACCTTTGTTAGTTATTTAGGAAGGTGTCCTTGTACACTGCATGCGAGATGACCAGCCCTGAGACTGTATTCCACTTAGAACTGTCACATACACATGCCAAGTACAAGGCGAATTTAACAAGATATTCTTACCAGGGTTCCATGATTTTCACATATAAATTCAAAACTAGGATCAGCTCAATCTTGAATCTTTGTTTCTCACTAAAGAAACAGCTTTTCTTCACTGTATTCAAACATCCTGTGCAGAAGGAAAGAAAATTGAGAACTGAAGCAATATCTGGATTATTTGGGTCAAAATTCACTTTAGTTTCATATATTTGAGCCTTTTTGCCTCCATTTTATTTTTCACCTTGAAGTTGCAGGCTCAAGTAAAACATTGAATACTGATAATGACATTTAGCCAGGGTACACTTAGACCACAGTACAAGGGTACATCCAAACTAGCCATGCCAGAAAAATGCAGTCTATACAATTCACTGTGGCTCATTAAATGAGGCTGAGCCATTTAAAAACTATTCTGAGTTTCTGCTCCACTATGATAGAGCCACTTATACTTAGGTAAATGTTTAATTTCTGAGTCCAGTGACTTTGAATCCTTCAACCCTATTCTTATCATCCCCCACAAAATCTTGACTAAGAATTCTGAAATTATTTGAGTTCTCTCTCTCTCTCTCTCTCTCTCTCTCTCTCTCTCTCTCTCTCTCTCTCTGTGTGTGTGTGTGTGTGTGTGTGTGTGTGTGTGTGTGTGTGTTATTGGGAACTGAACACAGAGCCTTCAGACTGAGTTACACGCCAGCCCTTTTTATTTTTAGATAGGGCTTACAAGTCACTAAGTTGCAGAGCTTGGGTTTGAACTCATGATCCTCCTGCTTCAGCTTCCCAGAGTGCTGGGATTATAGAGGGAGCCACCATGCCCATCTTAAAATTCCTTTCTTGTGAAGGGCAATTGTCCATTTCTAAATACTTCTAGCTATAACTTGTCTCAGTTTTACATTACAGTTATGGATATACCTATGGGTACTCCTTCCCTTAGTAAAACTTCGAGCTGTTGACATTGAGCACTGGAATGGGAATCTCATAGTGGAGGGGGTTGGTGGACAGAGTACTGACTTTCTCCCATATCACTCTTCACCAGAATTTTACATCTTTGGAGTCTCTCCTTTTGGTTACCATGGCCATCCCATGGTAATGGGAATGCTGTGCTCTTACATTAAAACCCTGGGTCATTCATGGCTACAACTTCTTCTCTTGTTGTCTCTCATCATAGCTGATACCCACTGGAACACTTGGGTCTGTCCATATGAAAATGTAGTGCTGGTGGGAACTGCAGAAGCAGAGAAAACAAGGGAGGAAGAGAGGAAACTAAACTAACATTCTGAGTCCACATCCAGGAGCTTCACATGTCTGGGAGCTATTTCATTTAACCCTCACATCAATTATATAAGGGAAATATTATTCATGTTTTATAAATGATACAATAAGACTCTGAGAGATTCAGTCATTTGCTTGAGATCAATCATTAGTAAATGACAGAGCTGGAGACCAAACCCAGGTTTGCAAGACCTTACAGGAAATGCCTAGACCACAGCTACAATGTACAAAAGGTTCCCCGCAACTTTTCTCTTAGTTCCTTGAGTTTTCTAATAACTCCTCACACCCAATTTATCTCTTTAGGATTGCTGCCAACACATCCAAAGGAAATCACTCTCCAACATCTGATGAACTCTGTGAATAAGACCAAGGGAAACATCCTGCAGCTTGCTTGGAATCATTTCCTGGTTTCTGGCTGCCCAGCCAAAGACACATTTTCCATGGTGACTGATTTTCATTCAAATCCAGTAGGTCCCTGAGCTTTACAAACAAACCACAAGTCAAGTGGACCTCATGGCCATATGGCCTTCTATATGCTTCCTTCCACGTATTAAACACACATGTGATATAGAAAGTCTCCCCTACACACAACAGTATCACGTTCTTCTCTGAGGAAGGAACTAGGTCATAGAGGAAGAGAAATAGGTGGAAACTATTGTAAGCAAACAGGTTAAAGAAAGAGTAGATTGGGTATAATGAAAATCAGCCCCTTTCTCCTTTCTCCATTAAGATTTTTCTCTTTTCTGAAAGATATTAAGAAATCACAAAGATTCCTCAGCCTCAGGAAGCTTTGTCTGATGTCTCTATATAGTCCATATGTACCCACCCTCTAATCTCATAATCTCTTTATACCTTTTTATTGCCCTAAAATTATACTCTCTTGTGGCATAATTAGTTGTTTATAATCCTGCATCTCAAGGGAAAGCTCCTCATGAGAAAGTACTGTACCACATCTAATGTGGTTCTTGTGGCATGTTAGAGGTAGTAATGGTAGTAATAATATTTACAGTAATGACCACCATTTATTGAGTATTTGCCATTGAGCAACACAGTCATACAGCTCTTGAGATAAGATAGATCAGCTCTATTTTAGAGACAAAACCAAGGTTTAAAATGGGCAAGAAACTTCTTCAAACTCACACACACAACCAATATATGGCTTCAATCCCACATCTGACTAATTTCTGAGGATGTAGTTTTTTTCCAGTAACCACTAAATAAGTATTTACTGAAAGAATAAGGGTAGTAAAACATCACCTACTTCCCAGTTTTGTCTTATAAATAGCCCAACACAAGTCAACAAACAGAAGAGGATTCCTGTCATTGTTGCATCTCCTGTTCAATATGATCCAGCCTTAGTAAACCCAAGTTCATGGGCTTGTATCACCAGCAGCTCCAACACAGAAACACATGCATATTGAGAATAAATGTGTGTCTACAAATGCAACTTCTGCCATCAGTTCTGCCATGATTTGTGTGGTCCTCTTATATTAGAGGAGTTCTTTTTCCCTTCATGAAGCAAGAACTATTCCACGATGGTCTCTCTCCTTGACAACCTCTATGGATATTCTGTCAGGACTCGCAACTTGTGAGAAGGCATAACACAAACCAGAGAAGTCGCTGAGATCTACTAGCATGGGTTAAGCCATCTGAATTCAGTACTGTCATTTTTTAATGAAATGAAAAGTTTGTGAAAGACCCAAGTAGTCTTCAGATTGTTTTCTGTGAAGAAAAAGTCTTTCTTCATTCCTTGATGAATCAGTCTTCATAGAATTGTGCACAAAACCTGTTTGCCAAGGTCCGTGCTGTGAATATTAAATGACTTTGGTGTTAGAATGCTTGGATTGATCCTAGCTTTTGATACAAAAATATTCCTGCTGTACTAAAGCAAAGAAGGGTCTTCCTGCTGATGTTAACCAGACATGAACAGAGGTTTATGAAGTGGCCAATATTGATGGTGGGGAAATAAAGAGAAAAAGTCCACCAGGGCAGTCACCAAAGTAATGGGAGAAAAACAGTATAAATACAATATAAATCTCCATCATTATTACAAGGGTTAGAGGTTTGCTCATTTGGTTAATCAACTACTCAAACCAGTTTATTCTAACAAACCGTCTTATGTTATTAATTTTGTTACACTATTCTGGAGGAAAATTAAATAGCAAATGGTCTCAGTCTCCTTTGTTGCACAATTGCTGAGTACTCACCCCTGGCCAGGAATTATTCCCCTGATTCTCTTTTCTACTGTATAAGAAACTCTTTCATGGAGGAATAGACAACCATGTAAGAAAACCATGACCATACTAATGGTAGGAATGGCTTTGGCAAGGCTTCCCAGCAGAGATACTGATTGAGAATATCTTGATCGGTGAGTAAACATTAACTCTGTATTAAAGGTGACATAGGCTTCAGGTAGTACACTACTTTAAGAAAGCAACAGAGAGATAGGTGTGATTGCACAGCCCTGAAATCCCAGTTTGGGCAAATCAGTAACTTAGTGAGACCCTATCTGGGGGGGTGGAGGAGAAGAAAACTGAAAAAAAGAAGGAAAAAACAGAAACAAAGCTTATGTAAATAGGGAGGGGTGGACATGCTGAAGGGAGGGAAGGGGAATGGGAAAAAATAAGAACCAAGATATAGCATGTACAGGTACAAATTCCCAATAATGAATGTGATCATAACGTATACCGAAAATGTACCAATAAACTTAATTAAAAAGAGGGGAAGGCTAGGGATAGCTCTAGGAAAAGCCTCTGGGAGAGGCAGTGAGAGAGGGAGGAAGGGAGGGAGGGAGGGAGGGAAAGAGAGAGGGAGGAATGAAGAAAAGAAAAAAGAGAGAGCAGATAAGTCTCCTCAAGGGTTGCTTCTTTTGGGGCCATGTTCAGAGCCCACTCTTAGCTCCTCTAGTTTTTCTTCTACCAGTTGTGTCATTTGACAGGATGGATCATGGTACCACTTGACCATATGGCTTCCCATGAAAGCATGGGCCAGTCCCCTCCTTAGTAACCTTCCTTTTAGCACAAGGCACATTGGTTGATTCCAGTTTTCTGAGTGAGCTTGTAATCAGGAGGCCATAAAATATAATTTAATGGAACAAGCACTAGATAGCCAGAGTTTGGTACCTGTTTTGTTTTTAATTAGATTGACTGCAGGCTATAGAGTGATTACAAAATGAGGACACCTTCTGGAAGTCAAGACCTAGAAGCAGATTCATTCCCTAGAGCTGAAAACATGCTGAGCATGAGGAACCTCATGAGTAAGGTCCAGGAACAGCCTAGGTGAATGACTGTGTTGTCCTCCTACTGGGTGTTTTTTACTCCTCTCTTTCCGTATGTTGGTATTCTGCTTCCAGATCATATCATTACAAGTATCTACCTCTCTACATTTCTTGGATAACAGACATTACTAGCAAGGCAAGGACTTGGGCACAAGCATTTACCAGGGATGCATTGCCATGCCTGGGTTGCAAGTCAGAGTGAGACTAACAGCAAGTATACATTTTTAATTTACACTAAAAAGTGGCACTGGTCCTAAAAATGAGGAGGCTGTTCACTTACTATTGAGGAGTAGGTGGAACAGAAAGGATGGACACTCATCAGAAGACAAGGCAGGTTCTGATGAGCTTGTTTCTATCCTGCTAAAATGAAGACCTCCAATCTCCCAGTTTACTCACTCTCGATCATTCTTCAACTATTCTAAGATCCAATGCAGAGATTTTCTAAAAATGTATAGAGCTTAATAAAGTACAGATTTTATGTACTTAAATTTTAATGAGAGACCATTAGAAGTAGGTTTAACCCCCACAAAAAATGAATTGCAATGAATATCAGACCCCTGGGGAGATATTGAAGTAAGACAGAGCTTAATTAAAAACAAAACCTATTACCTAATTAGCTCTAGACCAGTCCAATTTGTATACTATCTAAAAAAGATCCTTAAGCACTGTGTTCATAATACTAAGTAACAGGGTTCTACTGAACTGATATCACCCTAAATTTGTAAAGCCATTTTGTAATACCCTCCTTGTGTTGTTACATACTTTATTGTTTACTTTCTGTATGATTGCTAATTGTTACATAGTTCTCTGCTGGGGTTTTGAATCTTTTAATGCATCTCTTAGAGATTCTTAGTTTCAGAGCTTCTGAAATGACAACAGAGCTAAAACAGAAGGAAATACAATATCAAACCCCTGCTGGTGTGGTTCTATGTAGCTTACCAGGATGGAAACACTGTGTTTATGAATTTGCGTATCAACTCCAACCTGTGCAGGAATATCAACTGCCTTCTATAGCTGCTCTTCTCTTTGTTTTTCTGAAAGTAAGGGATGCCAACAGCACATGCTGATGCGCTAGTATCTTCTCTCCCCGTGCACACAGTGGAACTGTACTCATCATTGAATTTCAACCTATCAGGTAAACTGGCACTTTTTGATTAGATGATTTGAGAGCAGGAATAAAGTTGTCTATTAGCAAAACAAATGACAAATCAGTACAAGATTTTATTTAGAACTGATGCATTTTTAATAAGTTTATTTTGACAAGTATATGGTACACTATCATCGCTGATTCTGAGGGGTACATTGATCATCAAATGAAATGCTTATCTCAGTTATCTTATTTCAAAGGCATGAATTTTAATAATCAGATTATAATAATTTAAGTGCTTTGTAATAGTCAAGGTAGGAACCACAAATATGATATAGGCTTGAAAATACGTATTCTAAACAGAGCACAGGCTAAAACATCTGCATCCAGTAAGAGAGAACCATGAAAGAAGATGGGTAAAAAAATAGATGCGTGTTCTGCAATGACTGTAATGAGGGACACAGGAACTTAATTTAGAGGGGATCATGCCCACTACTGCCACCAGGAAGGCCAGACATTGTGAGATTGTATCATTCTCCTGCATACTCAGTGTACACTATGGAGTATGTTCCCTATGGTCCTGTTGGACATGTGGCTTCAAGGACTTCAGTTCTTTCTGCATTGTGCACAAGAAGGGATCCTTTGACTTGTGATTGCAGCAATACTTAGTAGAATTTAAATCCTGCCTCTGTTCCAAAAGATCTAACCTTTTTTTTTTTTCAGAACTGGGATCTTCACATGGAATTATATCCCCAGCCTTTTTATGTTTGATCTTAAGACACAATCTCACTAAGTCACCATGTTGCCTAGGCTGGGCTCAGACTTGTAATTCTTCTTCCTCAGATTCTCAGAGTGTTAGGATTACAGGTATGTACCACCATACCTGGCAATCCAGCCTGCTTTTAATGTGACACACCAAGATTCGGATTGCCCACATGCCTATTTATGGCCCACATCCTACTACTTTCAGAAACTTGCATTAAGTAGCAATAATATATTCACATTTCTAAATGCTTTGAGAACAATCTGAAGTACTCTAGGACCTGAAACTTAACAGGTACCTCTATAGCATTAGTAACCACTGGATCAAAGTGTTAAAGGAAATAGAACAAGCTTCAAAGAGAAACTACCTCGATCTCACCCCTGCTCCTTGCTATCAACGCATATTACATATTCAGAGTTCTTTATATAGACTGAATAAAAGTTCTTTATACACTGTAGATAGAAGTCCTTTTTTTGAAAAATTCTAAAGGCCTATAATAGCAAAAACAACTTCGAGAAACAACAAAATTGCAGGACCAACAAGAATCTAAATTCAAGACTTATTTAAAAACTATAGAAGGGGCCCGGGATTTAGCTCAGTGGTTCCTCCGCCTGCCTCGCAAGCACAAGATCCCAAGTTTGACCCCCGCTACCAAAAAAAAAAAAAAACTACAGAAATCAAGATAGTATACTATGATGTCAAGCTAAACAAGTAAATGAGTGACCATGTGGAACAATTTGATGCTTAGTCCTCTCACATAGAAATATAAAATGGAACTTCCCCTTTGGGAAATGAATGAGCAATTCTTTACAAAGTTAAATGTATACATACTATATGGTCACGTGATCCCACTCCTAAGTGTTTACCCAAGAAAAATGAAAATCTATACCCATACAAAATTTGTATTTAAGTTCAGAAATGCAAAATAGTAGTAATTTTCAAATACCGAAGAAACTCAAATACCCATTATCTGATACATGAGTAAATTAATAGTGGTACATCCATACAATGGACTATTACTCAGCAACAAAGAGTAATGAAAAAACTTAAAAATGCAGATGTCCTCAAGCAGTTTTTGTTGTGAAAAGTCAGATGCAAGAGATTCTATTAATATTCTAGAAATTCTAGAAATGCCAGATTAGGGTGATGAAAAGTAAATTAGTGTTGCCAAAGGTCAGGAGGCCACAGAAAGATTTTCTGCAGAAGGACACTGGCAACTTTGAGAGGTAATAAACACATTCTGCATTATGACTGTGGGAGTTGTGGTTTTAAGGCTGCATATACACATTTGTTAAAACTCATGAAATTTTATGCTTAAAATTGAAGTTTACTGTATATAAATTGCACCTCAGTAAATCTGACCAAAGATAGGAGATTGTAATCAGTCCTGTGAGCATCATACTAGGACAAGCAAGTCCCTCCTCCTTGCCCTGTTCATATTGAGGAAAAGCCACCCAGGAGCTTTATCTCAAAACTGTAGCATGAACCAGGCAGCATACCAACCTCAGGGCAGAAAACATCACCTGGCAATACACTAAGCTAAAAATCTTCTCTTATAAAAGTTCTTACTGATTTTTATGCAATCTGAATAACATAAAATTTTTTCTTGTGACTAGCCATGAGGACTATGTAATAGATATGATTTGTGGTCACAAAAATATAGATATGGGATCTTCTATAACCAAGATTGTGGAGATACTGGTCCCAATTCACATCAATCCTAGGAAAACCACTTTAATTTTTGTATTTGCTAAGCCTCTTTAAAACAGTGAGCTATTAAGGAATAAGTCACTCTGGTACTTTATTTATATTTTATTAATGCAAACACCTTGATGGGTACAACTTTTTCAAACGGTTATGGGCAAAGGAAAAAAACAGAAGAATAGCAAGTGAAATTTTGTAGCATATAGCAATGTCTTAAAGTGGACACATACTTTCTATCCATGGATTTTTAATCTATGATAGGCCAAATGTCTACAGCTATCAGAAATGAAATGTGAGCCTAGTGTGTTGGCTGGCACATCCAAAAGCCAGGACTTCATATTTACAAATATTTCTGTAGTTGGTTATGACTATATAAAAATAAATTTTAAAAATACTACTATGGAAGTATTTTAAAAGTATACAAGATGATAAGCACATACCTTAGTGATTTTTTAATATACACAGGAGATCAAAACACATACATAAAAATGTTGACAGTGGTTGCCTATGAATAGACTGTTGATTTATTTTTTATTTCCTTTTCATAATCTCCATATTTTTATGATGGCATACTGTTTTCATAATATTGGCTTTAACTATACAGAAAAGAACATAAAAAAAGTATATAAACATCTTTCCCAGGGTAAAAACTGCCAGTGAGTTCATCATGATCGACAATTTGTTCCACTCTACTACATCTACCTGTTTAGTTTCTATTTTCTTTAATATGGAAGACTTTTTCAAAAATGTTCACTTGCTTTGACTGGCAAATAGTTTAGCTTCAACTACTCAGTTGAGTGAGACAACAACAGCTCGAAATACTTGCTAGCCAGGCAGGTAAGTCCACACCTTAATATCAGTAGTGCTCAGAAATGGAACAGCCCTCATCTTAAATAGCTTCTTCAAATGCTGCATTCAGTTTGACACAAAGATAGTTCCCTGTGACAACAAGCTTATTAGTGTATTTTTAATATGAGTTAAAGGTATAAAACCACAGAAGTCATTTACTTGAAAGTAATTGCAGAACAAGGCATTATCTGTTATCAAACCATATGAAATGTCTTGAAAATTTTACAAAGAAAACTGATGCTATGGGAAAATTTAAGTACATTTTATACTGACAACCTAAAATATAGGAAAAATGCCTGTGCTTGTTTGGGGGAATGTTCATGCAAGATAACAGACTTTGAATATAAACAAGTACCTTGAAAACATTTTTGAATTACTAAAAGGGATATCCATGCTTTTAAAAATGTATGGATTTGTGAAATGACTACCAGTAAATACCAGAGCAAGTATAGCTATTGAGCCAGGCGACAGAGCTATGCGTTTCTCTAAAGACATTCTACTGATAAACATACAAAATGGAAAAAATAAAAATTTTGCAATGAGAAATATAGCATACGGCATCAAAGTCAATCTCAGAAGACTGAGCATAACATTCGTTTGAAACACTCCCTGAAAAACAAGCAATTACTTCATCAAATAGGTAATAATAATTTCAAATATTTGCTAAAATAATGTCTAATAGTTGCTGAATTTTAGTATATATCAATGAATATTCTAAAACTTAATGTTTTGTATTGATAAGATACCTACACATAGTAAATAGTATTTTATCTGACTTTATCCAGCATTGTTAGATTGTATGACTAGCTCCTCTTGATCGCTGCCCCACAAGTACATATCAAAAAGATTTAATTTAAGTGGTAATATGAACACCTTTTAAATATGCCTCTCACAGAATAAATTAACCCCTCAGACAAAGTCACTATTACTGCTAAAGGGGATACACCCTTATAAATATTTCTTGAAGAACTGGGGATGTATCTCAGCAGTAGAGTGCTTCTTTAGCATGTGTGAGGCCCTGAATTAGATTCCCCAGCACTGCCCAAAATAATCGAATATTTCTTGAAACTATTCAAATCCTATCTGACATTTTTCTGACTGACCATTGCTCTATTCTACATAGCACATTTTGTTAAATCATGTATAATTGCCCATTACTTACGTTCTTTATTCTATGCATTTATTGTCACACATTAGTATCTGTCTAGAAAATGTCCATTTAGTTCCTCTGAATGTAGTGTTTCCTCCAAAGGCTAAAAGCTCCTGGAGAGGAAGAGCAAGTTTTAATTAATCTTTATTTTGGGTGGTCCCAAAATAGTACTAGGTTTGCTGTAGGCTCAGTTGCTTTAAGCTGAAGTCCATTAAGCACTGATGCTTCTTTTTCACCTTTGGACACAGGCAAATAACCTTGGGAAAGTCTCAGGTGTGAGGCAAGATTAAAAGTGCAAGGGCTGCCTGCACAAGTAATTAACAGAAAGAAAGCAGGACTCAGCTCGTTCCCCAAGAAAGTTCAGTGGTGGCATCTTTAGTCAAGCAAACACATTTTCCAAGTACAGTATTAAATGACCTTCCTTCTTGCCCTGGCTAAACGTAAATGGAATTAAGAGATGTCAAACATGCACACTGCTACCTGGCATGCCCAGGCTCTGCCCTGGCTCATTACTAAGTGGAAAACTGAAGCCTCCTCCATCTACCTTGCTTGGACTCATTTCCCCCTCTGACATTTCGAAACAGCCTCAGAAGTCTTAATGAGGCAACATAAATAAAGTACTTCCTCTCTTAGTAAGCACTTAGTCAACATAGCCAGTATCATTACCTCTCAGTAGCCTTTGGCAGAGCAATGAGGATGTCTTAGCAAACTATTCAGCAAAGGTCTCTGCTAGTGAAGGAAAGAGAGCCAGCATCTGTCCAGCTAAGAAGTGACTGAACCACAGATCAGGGTGACAGGGTTTTCTTCACCTGGAGATCTATGTGGAAGACTGAATTTCCCACCAGCCAGAGAGAGAGTGTCTTTTTTCAGCATCCTGCAAGTTCCTCTTCCAGCAGCTCCAGTTGCGTGTAAGCCCCATAGGTACCAGCCCAGGCTCAGCCCTACTCCAGCAGTGTTGCCCTTGGGATTCCCTAGAAGCCTGACAGTTGGGCTCAGGAGTTGGAGTGAGGAGTATGCGTTGGGGTACATATCACTAGAGAAACAGAAGCAGTAGAAGATAGATGAGTGAGGGGAGGATATTATGGGAATTGACTCATAAGAATGGAGAACAAGAAGTTCCACAATCTGTCATCTGCAAGCTAAAGAACTGGAGTAGTCAGTGGCCAAATCCTGAGTAACAAAGGCCTAAAACTCAAGAATTCTTGTCCTGCAGCTCAAGATAGGTGTCCCAGCTCAAGAAGAGGGGACTCTGGACCCTTTTTGTTTTTCCAAATTTTTGTCCTATGCGGGCCTTCAATGACATCCACCCACATTGGAGATGGCAATCTTCTTTTCTGTCTACTGACTCAAAGGCTAATCTCTTCCACAAGTAACCTCATGAACTCAACCAGGAACTCTGTTTTACCAACTATCTGGGTATCCCTTAGTCCAGTCAAGTTGACACATAACAGTAGCCATCACAGGGTGTGCACTGTAGGGAGAGGAACTGTGCAGAGGCAAAGAGGTTAAGTTCTGCACTGGCTGGAGAATACAATGGATGTGGCCCATGGTTTCCAGTTTCTGTGCCTGGATGGTGGTGCCACTCAAAGCTGAGCCTCAGCTTGCTCATGCGGGCACATTTGCCATCATAAACACCTGTCTTGTATACCTCAAAATACAATTGAACAGTCACTCAAGTAAAGGACCTCCCCAACATAAAGTTTTGAAATATAATCATTCATTATTTCTCCAAAACAGAACTCAAGAAATATTCAATAAATGTGTCATTCTGCCTCCTTGGAGATCTTGGACAAGCCAGGGGACTTAGTTATCTTATCTGGAAAATGTAAATAACAGCCCCATCTCACTAGGTTATTGTGAGCCAATAATAGCTAAAACTTGGAAGCAGCCCAAATGCCCATCAACTGGACACTGGATCAAGAAAATGTGTTTTTTTTAAAAAAAATGGAGCACTACTCAGCCATAAAAAATGAGAAATTAGAGACATTTATAGCTAAATGGATGCACATTGAGGCGATACTCTTAAGTGAAATAAACAGGACACAAATGTGTAAATACCAAATAGTTTCTCTAGTGTGAGAAACTGAACGTGTAAATAAGGACTAAAAGGTGTAATAGAGTGAAATAGGAAGAAAAGGGGCAAAGGGGAATGGGAAGTGGAGGGGTAGGGGAAAGGAAAGAAGAGAATGGAATTAATATGAGAAAATGAAAAAATGGAAACAAAGTCTTTGTAAATAGGGAGGGATGGAGGGGTTGAAGGGGGGCTAGAGGAAGGGGGAAAAATAAGAACCAAGTGAGATTATGTAAAGGTGCAAATTTCCAATGATGAATGTCATTACATTGTATACCTAAAATGTACCAATAGAATAAAATTTTTTTAAAAAAAGAAAATACAAAGGCTCTCATAGCCTTCTGCCAATCCCAAGGTCAACAGAAATGTATGTTAATTAATTGTATCTTTCTCCCAAGAAAATGCCTCATGTCTGACACATATTGGAAGAACCACAAGTCTTCCTACTACAAAATACACAGACAGTACAACTGCAGCAGTCTCCCTCCCTTACCCCCTTGGCTGTATTTTTGGTTAACACTTTCCTTACCACTTCAGTTCTCCTTAAGTGCACTTGAAGTGTTGGACCCAAAGTTTTGCCATCTTTGTTTTCTTTGCCTGTTCTTTTCCTAAAAGACTTTCCTTACTCCATCATACCCATGCCTTAGGAATCAGAAAGAGAACTCCTTTGGGTACAGCTTTGTGCCCAGCATGCCGTGGCCCTACTCACTCACAGATTGGCTCAGCCTATAGGTGTCTGCTCCAGGGGTGGCTGAGGTGCCATTGAGTTCCTGGTTCCTTTGGGGACAAGGGTTGCAGAGGTTCACATGGGGTGCATTCAGTTCACACATACTTTCAGTCTCAGTAAAAATTAAACGGCAACAGGTAGTGTCCCTGCAAATCTCTATGCATAAATGTGTTGCCAGTGCAGTACAAGGAAATCAAGCCTCTTAGAGGACCTTGTGCTCATCCTTCCTTCCAAGAACGGAGGACTCATAAATATTAGGCTTCTGAAAGTAGCAAGCAGGTGGTTTTTCAAATGCATTCTTCTCAGCATATAAATCTCTTTGACCTTTGAATATGGGCAAATTAATATGCTATTTAACATCAAAGACTGAAATCAAAGCACTAAGAAAGGAGTAGATGAAGATTTCTGTAGAACCAATATGCCAAATCTTATCAGGAGGTGCTAGTCCCTCCCTTTCTACTTTTCCTCAATTCAACATCCTCCCAAACCATACATTTTCCCAATAATGATACCAACATGAAAAAACATTTAAAAGATACTTACTCCATAGTATTATATAGGATATCAATATTAAAATATTAATTTATCTCTAATTAAATCTCTGGTGCCTTACAGAGAGGCAGCATAGCAGTATTGTTAAGGCTTTAGTCTGACAAGTCTGACTTTGGACCTTGGCTCTGATTCCTTGGTATCTAATGACCTTGATGAGACTCTTTTAATATCTCTGAGGTATTGGTATTTGATTATAGGCATATACTAGCAATGCTTTGAATAATTCTTTGGCCATGTCCTTAAGGCTTTGTTCTTCTGAAACCTCTTCCAGAACCAAAATCTGCATCAGTCTGAATTCAACAAGATAAAACAGCACCTTATTATCACCAGGGCTAAGGAGGTCCAACATCCCTAGGTCAGGCAATCAGGAAAGAAAGATCAGTAGAATGAAACTCCACGAGCACAGGTCAAAATTGTCATCTGCAGATGGGATTTTATCTCTTCTTAAGGAAACCTCAGCCCTATTTTTAAGGCTTCCTAACTGTTCAATTACTCCTACCCAGATTATCTAGGGTAACTTCCATTACTTAAAGTCAAGGGTTAGAGACTCTGCTATGTGAAAGGCCTTTATAACAATACCAAGATTAGCGTTGGATTAAATAACTTATTTATGTTTTCAAATGACCTATATAGATTTATATGTTTATAATGTGCATCTAAACACAATGCTAAGAAATGGCTATAAAGGACCATGAAAAAGGTTGCATTACAGAGTTTACAGTTTGGTACAGAGTTCAGTTCAGTTTAAAAACAGTGCGCAGTGCATCATTTAAGATACACTCTCAGCTTCATGTGTTCAGGTGGACTGTAGCCTAGTCAAGTTAATACAGCAAAACATCATCAAAAATAATATTGTCAAAATCCAATACTTAGGCATAAACATAACATAAAAATATAAGACCTCTTCATCAAAAACTTTAAAATATGGGGAGGGAAAAGGTTAAAGATATAAATAAATGGAAGATTAAAATATATCCATGGACAAAAAAGCTCAATATTGTAAAGCTAACAGTATTCTCCACATTTGACTAAGATGAACCCAATCATAAATAAATCCTTAACAAATTTTGTATGCATCTTGGAAAAGATAAACAAATTTCAAAAATTTATATGGAAACGTAGCAGGACAAAATTAACCAAAATAACCCTGTTGCTCCACGCTGAAGAAAGCCTATAAATCAAAACTTATTATGAAACTATATTAAAAGACAAGATAAATTGCCATAAAAAATAGAGTAATCGATCAATGAAACAGAATATGGTCCAGAAACTGAAACACACATGAGGTCATTTGATTTATGACAAAGATCACTGACTGCAATCCAGTGGGGAAATGATAGAATTGGACAGTCATGGAAAAAAATGAATCTTTAGTCTTACCTCACACACTAGGAAAATCTTTTCCAGAGGGACTATACATTTAAATGTGCAAAGCAAAACACCAAAGCTTTTAGAAGAAAATGTATGATAATATCTTCATCACTTTGGAGTAAGCAAAAACTTCAAAAGCAGGTTACAATAAGACTAACTATAAAGATTTATGTATTTTAAATTTTTATATATGATAAAATTAAGATTTTTCTGTTCATCTCAAGACACCATCAAGAATACAATACAGTGCAGAAACTGACCCACCACATATGTAGTCTATTAATTTTGGCAAAAGTACCATGATAATGCAATGGGAAAAGGAAAATGCTTTCAGTAAATATTACCAAAATAATTGAATATTTATATGGGAAAAAAAACAACAACTTATGCTTCATACCTTCAAAAAATTACTCAGTATGTATAGACCTAAATATAAAACCTGATAGTAAGTGCAGATCATGGTCTAGTTCTTGATCTGCCTGCTAAAAGGTAGCTGCAAAGATCTGTGAGCAAAGACTACAATACAGAGTTCAATTTATTGTAAAACCACAGTGCAAAATGCATCAATTAAGAAACATTCTGAGTTTCATGTTTTTAAGTGGACTGCAGCCTCGTTTGGACACATATGTAATATATGCATATACTATATATATATAATATATTTATATATAATATACATGTGCCCATTTTCTGTTACTACAATGAAATACCTGAGGTTGGATACTTTATAAAGAGGTTTCTTAGATCAAAATTCTGGAGTTTCAAAGGCATGACCCTGTCTCCACTCAGCTCTGAAGACAATCTTATGGCAGATGGCTTCACAATGGTGGGAATGTGTGTGAGGGAGAGATCACAAGGCAAGACAGGAAGACAGAGGGTGGGGGCAGCCTGGGGAGCAGCCAGTCTTGCTCTTTTACAACAACTCTCTATTCAGAGCTAACCATGCCCCTAGGATACATTTATTCTTTCTGAGGACAATGCCCTCATCTCTTCTGGGCTTTACTTCTTAAAGGTCCTTAACAACACCCCACTGAGACCAAACTTCCAACACATCAAACTTTCAGAGACACACTTAGACCATACCCAAATTATAAAGCTTCCACATATATGTAGTTTTCAAGCCCCAACACAATACCCTTATTATGAACTATTTCTAATCCATCCCCAACAAGGCTAGAAGTACTCTTCCCTATCTTGAACTTTATAGTGCATTTTACTTTCTTTGCTATAGTAATATTGCCAGGATACAGTTCCTCTACCAGACTATAAATATATCTATCAAAGAGTCTAACATTGTATTAGAACAGATGCTCAGTAACTATATATTGAAAAAATGAATAAAACCTTGGGTTAGTTTTAGATAAGCCTAAAACGTCCATTTTTCTTTATAAGCATTCATTCAATATAACACTGAAGCATTTTCTAAGACTAAATAAATTACTGACAAGGTATAATGCAAACTAATTCCAGGCATAAATTGTATAAAAATCATTCCTGTACAGCTCAATAAAGGAATATGATTTGCTATTTTTTAACAAGTAAAATCTATAGATTTTAATCCTTAAATTGCATTGTATATTTGAACATGAAACAGTAGCCACACCCAATGTGTAAAATAGAGTTGCTATAGTCTAGTGCTCAATGCTTCTCATAGGCATCCTGTCCACTCCAGCACATCCACACTATATTGTGATTCTCTCTTTACCTGTCTACTCTCAAAACCAGAGCCCGCCCAGGGATAAGAGGACATTTTGCTCTTCTTTGTATGTCCAAAACCTATTCCAGATCTCTGCTCAATGTCTACAACACATTACTCAGAAGTCATCTACAAAATGATTTTGATAGGGATATAAATAAATAGCTGATTGAATGACCTGAAATAAGGGTATTATTTTAAGCCCTGCCTTGCTTTGAATTTTCAAACACCTAACAAAATTAGAAAATATTACCTTCCGTCCTCATCTCTCCCTATCTACAATAGCAACAATAACAATAATATTGCTGTGTAAACTGTTTAATCCTCTTATCAATGTACGTTCTCCTCTTACCACATACTATATTACCTATGGTAGTATTTCAAAAAATAAATGACATTTCTTTTAGGATGAGTTGCATCTTTGGACTCTCCTGTGTCTAGGTATATTTGAACATACTCATAACTAGCTAAGGTTAATAGATCCCAGATAAGTGTCATGCCCATCAATAATGCTGCTTTGGTTATTAGTCTCTAAGTATTTAGAGATTACAAATACATTTTCTTTCAAATGCAACTCCAGCTAACTGATAGAGATATCCAGGGTTCTCTGTTGAGATTCTGTGGTTACTTTCAGTCTCAGCAGGTGAGGATGCTATAATCAATTAATAAGGGAAGATGGACGCTATTCACCACCCCTTTGTAATGTCCTTTTTCAGTCAACATAAAAAATGAAAAAGTCATTTATTTATTCATTGTTTCTTCCATCCATTTAAGATATATTTACTAAGCATTGGCTATGCTAGGCCCATAACATCAAACACAATTAGAGAACTAGCTAAGTAGAATAACATTTACTCATAGGTACTTTTGAATATGCATTGTTTTTGTGGATTGTATAATCATTTAACGTGTTGACTAGTGATATTTCATAGTGCAATTTTTAAGATTATTATTTAAAAAATATATTTCATTCATTTTATGAAGCATTTGTATTAGTTATAAAGAGACAGATGTTAATACACCTATTTTGTACATAAGAAACTGAGGGATAATTGAGCATAATGTAGTAAAACAGAACCAAATCTGAATATTTGTAATCATTAAAAAAAGTACTGATAATCATTCTAGATTTTTCATAACAATATTTTTTAACCTTCCAAGAGACACTCCTTTGGTACACCTCTGGCTCATTTGCTA
Source organism: Heterocephalus glaber (assembly GCF_053883595.1). Classification (NCBI taxonomy): domain Eukaryota; kingdom Metazoa; phylum Chordata; class Mammalia; order Rodentia; family Bathyergidae; genus Heterocephalus; species Heterocephalus glaber. The sequence continues at coordinate 18,624,928 of NW_028258315.1, forward strand.
CTTGCCTGAACTTTGCTGAATTTGGAAAGAGCAACACTTAAATGTTGGAAGACATGAATTTAGATAATATTAAGAAACTGGCACTGTAATTATAACTGTCTTTCTCCTTTCCATCCCTTTCAAGGTGTTTGCTTTTCGATGCTTGTATTCAACAGGTATTCATATCTTTAAAAATTTTGTGCTAATTACTCTAAGTATTTCTTAAATTAAGAAAAAAAGAATGTGTTTATGTGTGTAGATATGTGTGGGAAAGAGAGAGGATGAGAAAGAGTGGAGGAGGGCCAGCAAGAGAGAGTCCAGGGGGAAGGAAGCAGAGGAAGGTTTATGCAGAAATCCTAAGGTAGTTCAGGATGTTACTCTCTTTGCTTGGCATAGCATCCATGGGATATTAGGAATAGCCAGAAAGTAAAAGTCCCTGGAGCCCTAGGTCAGATGGCATGCCATGTAGCTAAAGTAAACCCTAAGATTAGATAATTCACTTGGAAAACCTGGTACATTGTCAGCTTGAGAATTTGTTACTATTTTTTGAAACTAAATTGATTTTCATTTTTAAATTGTATTTTCCAGGCAACTTTCCATGAAAATAAATTATAAGAAACTATTTCTTAGGGCTCTGTCAGACTCTTGGGATTGAATATTTGGTAAAACTAGTCCCGTCTCTCTAAGATCATATGACATCTGTGCTGTAGTCTAAATTGGACCCATTTTGATTTTCAGGGTTCCAAATGTTGCTAGGTCCTGTGCTTAGATTCACTCCTTTCAATAAAATATGTTTCCTTCCAAGTTGAGATTTTTAAAAAATATTGTCCAATTATTTGGTAGTGAAAAATTTATCCCCCAAGTGTTTCTTACTGAATTGGTTAACTCTCGAAATTATATTCTACTAAACATTTGTGAATGTAATTAGTTCGTTTTCTTGATTTCATAGGTGCAATATCACATGTAAAATTATAAAACACAAGATCTGCTTCCTGGCCGGGAGCACCATGTGTTTAGCACGGTCGGTCAACTATTCTACCACACACACTATTCATTAGCATTAATGGACATCATGTGCGTGAAACCCCACTCCTTAATTGGAAAATTACATCCCTTATGTAGATATAAATCACACCCCAAGCTACAGAAAGACACTTATTTTCATCTTTATATTTTATTTTAGTTCTCATTTCATAGATGCAATTGGACTTTTCTAAAATATCTTTTAATGTATTAAAGATTTGGTTACGTGGATGACAAAGTCCATGTGCAGAAGTCTAGACTTCATGGTCACTAGCATCCTTGCTGGAAGACACAAGGGTTTAGAGGAAAAATGTCATGCAGGCTGATCATAAGGCAAGTAGGTGATATAAGCAGGGAAAACTTGTAGCCAAGTTTCAAAGAAAAAGACCTCTGGAATTCGAAATACCACCTTTATCTGTTTCTTTTTGCCTGAAATGATGAATAAGATATCATCAGCCTGTCTTCTGATTTCCTCAGCTGTAAAATGGGATAATAAAAAAATGAGAGACTCTCTCAAGCGTTGGGAAGATTAAATGAGACAGGAAGTACTTGCTGTAGGATCTGCCGTGGCAGGAAAAGTCTAGAAAAGGAAGATGAGGTGATCTATGGAGCAAATGAAGTCACTGAAATCATGATAATGAGACCCTTCTATGTATCAGTCACTCTCTTAAATGCTTGTCTTACCTTATCTTAAACAATCCTCATGACTAGGGCTGTCATTATTCCCAGTGTGCGCATGAAACACCATTACATTCTATAGGAATCTGGCTCAGAGAGGTTAAGCAGCCCTCTTGATTGCCATACAAGGATTCTTGTGATTACAGACTACACTTTCCCTAATCAGAAAGAACTGAAGAACAGAAGCAGAAAAGGAGGATTTCCTGACCTAGAAAAATATCTAAAGCCCCATAAATTTCCATGATGTCTTTTTTGTAGATTCTCAGAGAATTTTTAAAGATAATAGTTTATCTATTGAAAATATGGAAAATATTTTCAATATACCCAATTATACAAAAATTCAGTGATATAAACTGAAATATTAACCATCTTTAGCATTAAGTAAATGAGCATCTGAGTTACTGTGGAACGCTGCATGCTATCTCAGCTCAAATGGCCTGCTTAACACAAGGGGAAAAGAAATCCAAATTTTTCTCTTTGTCAAAATTTCTGCTAAAATGAGAAGAATGTCTAGCCTAGTTTTTTAAAAGAAAGAAAATGATTGCTTTGAACTAAGTAACTACAAAAGAGCAATGATGCTTTTTATCCACATTTATACAGAAACTTTTAAAATGTTTACGCATAATTTGATTAGTGTTTGAAAAGATTTATCTAGTATAAAAATAGTTTTAAAGTTGTAAGAAATGTTTTAAATAAATAAGAGGATCTGAGAACCATCTAGCATTTACAACATTGTTAAGTACTGATTGAAGTATCATTTTGGTAATGCTTCTAAAATTTCCTGCATAAACTAATGCCCGTATATGTCTACATAAACAGTTTCTCCATTGCAAACAGTCTGTCTCCTTGGTCCTAAACAAAGACAAGCCCCACAAACAAGGGATTAGTATTGGCATTTCTTCAACAAATGGTAAAAACTCATTAAAATTTTCTCCTTAAATATAGCCTTGTATAATCTACTTTACATTTGGACCCAAGAAAATAGAGCAAAATTTTCCATGAGGACGAAAAAAGGCATTGTAAGTTTTAGAGATTTTTTTCATACATACACTGCTACTCTACCTATATACATGAATTAATATAAGATTTAAAATTGTAATAGTTTTAACTGAAAATATAGAGGGTTTAATTATATTTTTTCCTCAAACTCAATAAGCCACATTCTTTGATTCATGTGTTTTTGTATGTGTTACCATTCAGTATACTTAAAATTTGAAAATGCTGGCATTCTGAAACATAACCATTATGATAGTTGCTACATATTTAATTTCATGCTCCACTCAGCATAAAGCAGTTTTGGGACTACAGACCAAAGCAAATTAAGTGGCTTCTTAGATAATTTCCTGCTTAATTGAAAGCAGGTACCTTTTTAAAGGTAATAATTGGCTTTGTTTGAAATGATGGTAAGGTTATTTCTTGATTATCGGGTAACTTCTACTTAGTCCAAACACAGTGGATTGGGCATCTCCCACTGAGCCTAAAAAGGACATAAATGTGACCTAGTACTGGTAAAAAGCAAATGGGACCACTCCACGATAGTAGGGGTTTGGGATAAGGGGAAAACCAGGGAGAAAGAACAGCATGGTATTTGAGTTGGCCTACACACACAGACATACACTTACAGGAATGCACACATGTGGATGTCTACAGAGATATATACAGTCAGCCTCCACATGCATGGGTTCTATACCTACAGATTCAACCAAACATGAGTAGAAAATATTTGGAAAACCCACATTGCATCTGTAATAAAAATGGATAGTGATATGGTATAATAACAATCTTCATAGCATTTACATTGTATTAGGCATTATAAGTAATATGGAGATGTTTTAACATACAGAAGAGGATGTGCATAGATTATATGCAAATATCATATCGATTTATATAAGGGACTTGAGCACCCTTGATTTTGGTATTTGTAGGGCATCCTGGGACCAATCCTCCTAGGTAATTGAGGGACAAATCCATGTGTGTGCATGCATATGTGTGTGTAATACTATACATGATGGGACTTCATTTCTATCATTCTGCTTTACAGTTAGCATTGATCTCGTGTTAGCAAGTTGCCTATTATGAGGTCAGTATCCCCAGTTCAAATCTAATAGAGAAGCCTTCCTTGCAACAGTATAACTATAGACTATCCATTGGGCTTATCTATCATTGTGTCAGGATAGAGTATCACGTCACAGTCAACATGCTTCTGAAGATATAGTCCTAAGAGTATAATGAATGTGAGCATATTATTAACAAAACATGAGAAGAATTTGGCTTAACATAAATACCTAAGTAGTAGGGGAGTATCGATTCTATTTTTTCAGGACTTGATATTCAGACATTTTAAAACACATTAGACCCCCTAAAATACTTTCAAATTACTGAAAAGATAAAATGTTTTCTTGCTACCTACATTTTTTTAGTCAGACAGATACAGAAAGAATTTTAAAATACTGCAAATCTTTACATTCAATTGCCATAATGATTTATGGAATTCATAATACTCAGCATCAACATGTTACAGCTATGGAATAAGTGCTAAGACATGTGCTTTTGATGTCATCAAATTCTAACTTGCCTGTAGTCTTTTAGGCCCCCATATCTATTGTCTGTGACACGTGGGTTACTGCTGTTTATAAGATCTCACTCAGACCACTAGGTCTGCAGTCACATTGCCATGTAGAAGCAAGTTGACTTTTCTTTTTCAGTATTTGTAGTGATCACATAATACTGAATTCTTGGTTTCTCATTTCTGTGATATTCCCAGGAATGTTTCTCAGTCATTTTTAAAAGGTGGAAGGAAGGAAGGAAGGAAGGAAGGAAGGAAGAAGAGAGGAAGAAGGGTGGGAGGAAGGAGAGAAGAGAAGAGGGAGGGAGGATAAAGGTAAGGAAAAGAGGGAAGGTTGACAGGCAGTCCTGATACCAAAAAAGTCATTCAGGAGTCTAACAGTCATGTTGGAGATGTTCCCCAGCTATATAGTTTTCCACCTTCATGGCACAGGATAGGACCTACCTGAAGGTGGGCTTGGTAATGTGACATGCTCTGGTCACTGGGGATGAGTTCAATTTATGTGCATCACTGCAAACCAGAGATATTTCACAGCCAGTGCAGCATACACTTTGCTCATTCCTTCATTGTTCTACAGCCTCCAACAACTCTCTCAACAGCAGAGGATCCATCAAACTCAACCTGGACGGAGAAGACATTCATTCAACCCATCATGGACATGTACCAAGAGCAAGAAATAAACCTTTGTTCTTTAAGCAACTAAGATTTTATTTCAACATGACTTAACTGTAATTAATGCAGTGAGCAATGGAAGAGAATTAAGAATTTAACTTATAGCAGCAATTAACACAAAACTAGAAGGAGGGTACATATCAAAGTAAAAAGAACAGAGATTCTTAAGCACATGCAAAGTTCTAAAAAGAACACAAAAGAAAAATCCAAATTTTGGCAATAACTGGTCAAGATTCAAAGGGTAACAATTACAAAATCCTAGCAGGCATCTCATAAGGCATAGTATAAAAGAGACTTATGGGATATTAGTTTTGAGATTGGTGAGCATATTTTATGTCTACTTATTTTAGCATTATTTTAGCATTCACTATTTTAGCATTCATACAACATGACTTCCCATTAGTACTCAATTTTCAGGAACCTTGAAGAAAAACTCAGCAGAAGTTCATAGCCTCTTGAATATGCTGTAAGAAAAGATTAAAAGAGGATTGCCTGAATTTCTGGCTTGAGTATCTGAATCAGTGCTGGTGCTGTTTAATGAGACAGAAAACACAGAAGAGAGGAATTTGGATGTGTTGAGACTGAAAAGCCTCCATGACATCTAAATGGAGAGCCTCAGATCATTAGAGATTTAATACATGAGTCTAGAGCCCAAGGGAGGAATCTGAGCAGAAGACATATATTTGACTTTTTCATAATATGTGGGATATGTGAGAAGAAGGCAAAATCTCAAATTACACCAATTTTAAGGAATGCATAAGTGTCTTAGTTACTTTTTTCATTGCTGGGACAAAATACTGGACACTCACAGGTTAAAGGAGGAAAAGTTCATTTAGCTCACAACTTGTAGAGGTTTTAGTCCATAGTCAGCTGGCTCCAAGGCAAGGCAGCATCCCACAGGGACATGGCAGAGGAGAAACAGTCCACAGCAAGGCAAGCAGGAAGCAGCAAGCACCAGCAGCAAGTCTTCCTTCTTTCTGTCCTTTTATATTCCACCTAGGCTACAAGCCTATTGATGGGTGCTACCCACACCCAGGGTGGGGCTTCCTTTATCTACACCCTTAATCCCAGTATCATGACCTTAATCTACATTCACACATCCTAGATCTGGCAATCTCCCACCTAGGAGACCTTGAGGGGACATCTAGATACAAGCCATAACAATAGGTAAAGAACAGGAACCCTTAAAGAAAATGGGAAAGTAACAGAGAAGCAGGAAGAATGAAATTTCCAGGTCCTCCAGTTTAACCTCTAATTGTTCCTCTATTCAATTACATCATACCCAATCACTTTTACCTTCTGTTTGCCCTCTCAACGGTCTTTGATATTGACTTACACCATTACCCTACCAGACCTTATACCTTAGATCAATTTTTTAAAATTCATATTTTTGTTCTCACAAGGATATCTTCCCTAGAACTATTTTTCTGATTATTACTGAGCCTAAGAATAAAGAGGATTTCAGGATAAGTCCTCTAAGTCACATACCCAACACAGGTGTTTCGCTTCCTTAATCATTATTTAGTTTGTATATGGAGCATGAACTTGGAAGAAAGAACTAATATTTAAACATATATTCTGTGATAGTGGGGCAATGTGGTGGGTCTTTTCCTGTGTAAACTATTTACTCTGGACAATACCATGAATTAATGTTTATTAAACTTTTGAAAAGCTAAGAACCTTCCCTGAGACAACATGGTACTACAGATATTTTACTTCCAAACTCTCTTCCGTTGTTCTGGGTTCAGTCACCTTTCAAAAAATAGCCAGGGATGGTGGTGCACACTTCTAATCCCAGTTAATTGAGAGGCCAGGGCAGGAGGATCACCTGGGCCCAAGAGTTGGAGACCATCCTGAGCAACCCATTGAGACCTTGTCTCAGAAGGGAGGCGAAGATAAGAAGGCGTTCAAAGTATTTCCACTGTTGGGCAAGACAAAGTCCAAAAATGCTACACTTATTGAAAATACTTTCACACCCAACAGAAGTAGAAACAGACATTTACATAGAACTAGACTGCGGTTTTCCGGTGTTAAACAGACAGGCATAGCTAGGTTGGACTTAACTCTGGCTGTACTTTTCAAAATTCACCTACATTTAAAAACAGGGGGCCTTCCATTTCCTGAAAGATGAAGTCAAAGCACTTTGCCCTATTCATTCTAAGTATTGTACAGCTTAAAATTCCAGACTAAAACATAGACAAATTCCAGAGTAAAACATAAAAAGACAGAAGACAGGTGAAGAGAACTAGGCATACCAGCTAGGAAATCTGAGAAACAACATGGTGGTGAAATCCCTGGATTTTCTTTTTCCCTCAAATATCCCAGATGAGCTTCTACAGAAGCCAACAACCCCAAAATTCTAACAAGCACAGACCAGGAAAAAAAAATACTTCAGCCAAAGCCTGCTGTCTGTAGACAGAAGACAAGCAAAAGGCCAACCTAGACAGAGAGAAAACACCTAGACGAAAACAGCCAAATGCCAAGTAACTCCAGCCAAAGCCTTCAGAAAGTGCTGCAGCCTCGCTTCCACTCCACCCGCAAAAACAAAACTGCAGCCTAGATTTCAACCCTCCCCAGACATCCCACATTCCCACCTGAGCAGTGTCAGAGAAGGGAAAGTCATCTAATCTGGTAATGCACTCTTGCTTATCCATACTAGAGAAAATTCACGTCTACATTGAAACCAGCACGTGATTGTTCACAGCAGCTTTATTTGTAATAGGAAAAGAAAAGTGGGGTTGGGGGAGAGGAACCAATTTTAGCTACATGGGGAAAGGGTTAAACGAAATGCTGGTATACCTAGACCACGGACTATTACTCTCTAATAAAAAGGAACAAACCATTGATACATGCAAAAACGTGGGTAAGTCAATGGAATGTTGTGTTGAGTGGGGGTTAGGCAATCTCAGAAGGCCTCCAATTTTAAGAATCAACTTATAAAACATTCCCCCAAATGACAAAACTATAAACTTATTAATGAATGCCAAAGGCTAGGGATGGTATGGGGCAGAGAGAGATGACTATAGACATTGTGTGAAGGAGATCTTGATGTAGGAATAATTCTGTACCTTCATGATGGTAGCAGTTCCTAGAATCACATAAGTTAAGATGACACACAGTCACAGATACACTTCATCTCAATGTCATTTTCCTGGCTTCATGAGTATATTATAGTTGTGTAGAATATAACTAATGGTAAATGCAAAGTGAAGGACATATGAGACCTCTTCATACTATCTTTACAGTTTATAATTCACAAGAAAATGCTTTTTTAAAAAATGGTGGGTAGACCACAGAAATAAACACTTACAGGGGGAGGAACTTGGCTAGCCATATTTTTTAAACTTCAGGGGTAATTCTTTTTTGTTTTTTCGTAATATACTACCTAAAAGTCTCTTCTGATTGTACTTTTGAGAAGTGTGTTGAACAAGTATAGGGATTATTTTGAGCCAATAAACAATGGCTGGACTAAATGCTGTATGTGGTTCTTATTCATTCCTTATCACCATCATTGAAAGTTCACTGTGCATTGACTCAGCTAGGCAAGAGCATTACCTTGCCTTCAAAGGGTTTTAAATCTGTTCGACTATGAGGCCAAATACATAAAATGATAAATAGCAAAGCAAAGAACCAGATGCTGAAATCTAGACTGACAGAAAGTAGAAACGGGCCAAAGTGCTTGTTTTTACTGGAACTATTTTTACATGAGCTGGAAAGGGAGTTTGGACTTCTGGGTTCACAGATCATACAGATGAGCCAGCTTCAACAATGCAGATTTATGCTTACACCGGGAGGGTTTCGCGTAGCTCTCCGTTGTGAACTTCCAAAACTGCAGCTGTTTTGAAGCAAGAAACCTGGCGCGCGCGCACGCGCACACACACACACACACACACACACAAGTGAAAATGAAGCACAAAGAATTGCCTTCCACTCAACCTTGATCAACTGCTCCGTCTCCTCTTTCTTCCCAACCTGTGGATTTAAGTTTTGGATGGGCGTGGGAGCCTGAGAGTGAACTCTTTGCCCTGCCTTAGCTCCACCAATCTCTTCCTTTTCTTTCCATAAAGGACCCTCACATATTCTCTTATTTACAGCACTACAATTTAGATTTGTTCTCTGTTCTCCATTTATTCAATTTGAAGCTTAAACTTCACGTCCCTTAAACTTCCTAACTGTCCCGGTGTTCAGTTTAAAAACAAAACCACGCCACATTTAGTAGGGGATACTTCTACAGAATTCTACAGAAAGTTGTTTTGTGATTGTGGGAGGTAATCAACACCTACTCAGACGTTCTTCTTTTAAGACAGCTGAGGTTTATCATTTTCGTTATTATGACAATGAATTTTTCCTCTGCCTTTTGGCAAGAGCTTCGACTCTGCAGGTGTTAGCGCTGCAAGGGCTGAACCCAACCGCCAGAACGTCTGAGCGCCTAGCATGGGACGCTGCCCAGCAAAACACCGCGCCCGGGGAGCCAGCGACCTAGGGAGAGCATGCAAGCACGCTGCAGAAGGAAACTGGGACCGGAGCCCTAGAAAAGTGGAGCGAGTGCCTCTCCCGGCAGGGGGAACCCGCAGTGGGCTGGGGCGGGAGGAGGAAAGAAAGAGAAAGCGAGAACGAGAAAGCGAAAAAAAGAAAGCCACCCCCGCGCTCTACAGCTCAGCGCGAGCCAAGGAGCGCGCGGGCTGGCAAGACCGCTCCAGCTGGAAGTCATTGTGCGCGCTGGCGTCTGTGTTGCCAGGGCGACCGCCCGGCCGGCGCCAGCGGAGGGGGGAGGCGGGCTCGGTGAATGGGTGACGTCACGCGTCCGGCGCCAGGCAGTCTGGGCGGCCGAGCCAATGAATCAGCTGTCGGGGGAGGGAGCGCGGCGTGCGGAGGACGCTGTTGGAATGCGCCGGGAGCCGGGCTGGGAGGGCGGGAGGAGGGAGGCGCCCGCGACGCGCCCCGCCCCCGCGGCCTCCGGTCCCGGCGGCGCACCGCCCGCGCCCCCACTGTGGCAGTGCCCTGTGGCCCCGCTTCCTGCTGGGACCCTGGGGCCCAGGGCTCATCCTGTGCGGGGAGCCCCGCGATGGGGAGGGGGAGGTTGTTGTATATTTTTCACTTTCTACGACTGGGCTATTTGTTTAAAAAGGGAAAATAAAGTTTACCCATCCAGATAAAATGGACTTTGGAAGTGTTAATTCAGTCAGTTCACTGTGGGCTTACTGTATGTTGCTCTGAGGTTTGGGTAGCACATACACAGAGTTAGAGAGAGCTGGAAAGAGCTGAAAACTGAACAGGGAAGAAAACTACACTGTAAAGAACTCATGATTCAGGCTTGGATTCTGTGCTTTCTTCAATAACTACAGTGCAGGACTTTGCAGTGCCTTTAAAATAACCTAAATGGCTCCAAGGGACTCCATAGTTTGGTTTGGTTTTGTTTTTTCAGCGCTTCTGTTTTATTTTTCCTACCTCCTAGCTTGCTGTGTCCCTTGCTGTCCGTGAAAGTGTCTCCCGGGAGGTCAGCTACTGGGTTATGGTCATTTCTGTCTCCCCAGCACCTAGCTCCCCTGTCATTTGTGGTAAGGACTGGGAAATGTCCATGGATAATCTACGGTGCAATAGCAAATATTCTTGGAGTATAGGCTTGAGTAAAAGCAAAATGTCCTTGAATTCCTGAACAACCCTTTTGGGCGCTTGCTTGGTTTGGGTGGTGTTCAAGGTTGATGACACAATGCCAGAAACTGATAATGCTGTCTATCAGTGAAGAGGTGGCTAAATCTGTACCCACCTCCTTTTCTTGAAAAATGAGACCTGATGAGATGTTCTTTCAAGACCCTGAAGTTATATAAGCCTATTATCATTGCATTTATCAACCTTTAAAATCTAAATTTTGAGTTTATTCTTCCTGTACTTGTTTCTGGTAGCGTGGCAAACATTCATTCCACAAATATTTCAGGATACCTGCTATGTAAATGGTAGGTACTACAAGTTTTAATTTGATGTGTTAGATATGATCCCCAAACTAAAAAGCCTTAAATATATGCAAATAGGAAACTAGAGAAGAAAAACAAATGTTAACACACCGTTATAGACCAGTTCATCTCAAAGTGTGATGTGCATTCAAGTCAGCTGGCATCAGGTTGAATCGCAGACCTGAGCAAGGTGTGGGATTCTGCATCACTTACAAAAATCCAAGTGATGTTGACACCACTTGGCCCTGGACCACACTTTGAATGTAGAGTATCTTCATTCAGAGTATCAAGGAAAGCTCAAGGTAAGAATGTGATAGATGTAAAGCTGTCATTTCCTAAAGCCCATGGAAGAAACAAGCTTGAGTCAGGTGACTCAACATGTGGTTGGCTGGGAAAACATGTGATTGGAGAATGTAAGAAGCTTCCAGGAGAAGAAACAGCGTAAGTCATTGCATTGGAAGAAAAGGAGCAAGAAATAAGTAGAGGAATATTTTGTTCGACTTCAATTAAAGAATGTTTCAAGAAACTACAAAAGATGAAGTGGGATATTTACTAGTGGTTAGTAAGACCCAATCAGAGCTGAAAAGAACCCTGGAGGCTAACAGTCCCAACCAATGTGTCGTAAATGTGGAAACTGAGCTGCAGTCCCTTTTCCTTAGATAAAGATGGAGCTCAGAGCAGAAGCCAAACATCAGACGTTTTCATTACATATGCTGTACATGCGTATTATTCAACTTTTTTTTACTGTTGCAAATACCTGAAATAATAGACCTATAAAGAGTAAATATTTTGGCTCATGGTTTTGGATGCTTCAGTCCATGGCTCATTGCCCTGGTGCTTTGGGCTCTGTAATGAAGCAGTATGTCACGGTGGGAGCAGATGGTGAAGCACCATGGCTGGTACATAAGAAAGAGGAACAGACCAGTGCCCCACAGTCCTCTTCAAGGGCACCTTCCAATGACCTGAGACCTCCCACCAGGCCTTTCCCCTTCAAGTTTGCACCACCTCCCAACCCTGCCCGCCAGATCTTCACACATGCGCTTTTGGAAAGGTTCCAGATGTAAACTATACCACTATGAATAGCAGAGTCCTTGCTATAAGAAAAAAAAATTCGTCAATTTTGCACAAGGTGGAAAATATGAAAGAAGAATGAGATCAAAGGAGAGAGACCCACAGGAACCAATATTAATAATCCAGGCATGGAATCTGGGGTGTGTTCTGGGCTAGAAACATGTGAAAATAAAGGGAAGGGTTTAATCTGAAACAAATGTCGCATTTGCATAAATTATAATGGTTGGAACCAATTGTTTCGATACCTTTTCAAGTAAGACAATGAAAGAAACTTCCTTTTATCATTTCCATGATCCAATATAACATTTTTCAACCCTAGCTTCACATTAGCATCACTATTTTTTAAAAATATGAATGTTTGAGCCCCACCCCACAGGAATTTAATCAGAATCTCTGGGAGTGGAGCCCTGGCATCAGTTTTTTTTAGAGCTCCCCAGGTGAGTATAATGTGCAGCCAGTGTTGAGAATCACTAATCTAATATACAGTCACCAGCTCATTTCCTAGGCTTCATTTCTGCCCCTGAACATTCCCCCCAGTGTTAACCATTATACTAACACCAGATCATTTTTAATACTTGGCATGTTTTGTGGTGGGTTTTGATGGTTTACAGCACATCCATTTAGCTCAATATCTTCTATCCCTCATTAAGTGTCATGGCTTAGCTGCAGGTAAATCCTGATATCTCTCATTGGCAAGAAAAGGAAAAGCGATTTGGCACATTCGTGGGTGGAAATGATAAACCTGGTTTATGAATTTGTATGGCACCATAGTGCGGCACTGTGATGCGCTGCAATTGTTCCACTTGTTTTTATCTTTGCTTTAATAATCTACCTTAACAGCCTCTTCTGAATTAGAGCTGATGAGAGAGGTAAATTGTTAAACATGTAAAACTTTTTTTGGAATCTTCTCTCACACATAATTTCAGTTGTGCACTGACAAAAAAACTTTTTTAATGTGAGAAGTATTTGTGATTTCTTCCTATAATTAACTTTTAAACTTTGCCGATCCACTTATTCTTCTAAAATTAATTGAATAGCTACTATATGTCAGATATTTCTTCAGATACAAAGATGATAAGAAGAGGCCATTCTCTGTGTCCTCAAAAAGGAAAGGATCAGCACAGTAAATTTCAAGTATTGTAATTTTTCAATTCAGACATTTAAAAGGCTTTTCCCACAGTCTAGCAGTTGTGTTTTGTAAGTATTGTCTTCAAATTAAATTCATTCACTTATTTAAGTAAAAGAAATGATTCTCCCTCCCATTCTTGTCTTACCTCTGCCTCATTTCCCACTCACACCCACAGCAGCCACCCTAATTAATTTCTCAGGATACTTCTCTATTATTTTTATAAATATGCAAACAAGTAAAACTATATTCATATTACCCCCATTCTTGCACTGTTCTGCATCTTTTTGTAAGTATTAGGAGTGTATCTATAACAACACATTCCGTTGTCATATTGTTATTCCTCCATAATAGTCTGTTGTCTAAAGTATCATAATTTATTTACTGCTACTGGTGATAATTTAGTTTGTTTCCAATCTTTTATACAAAAATGCATAAATAATCTTGTGTCTATGTCATTTTACCCATGAGCACATTAAATTTATCTTTGGGATACATTTTTACTAGTGAAGTTACTAGCCCTTTTAAAAAGTTAACATTCCTGATTATTTCTTTAAGATAATTTCCTAGTCATGGAGTTCCTAGGTTTAATGATATAAATACTTTTAAGGTTTTTTTTTTAACTTTACTGGTAGATTATCATCTGGAAGTTTAGTAACAATTCGTCTTTTCAATCGCATGGTATTAAAGTATCCATTTCTCTGTGACCTCATAGGTACTGCAAATATCTTTCTTTTCTTGACAAATCTTTGATCAAATCACTAAAGAATTGTATATTTAATATTTTAGATGGATTTCTATAGGAGTTAGAAAGTTATAACTTTACAACATGTTTACTAAACAGTCTGATTAGAGACTTCTTTATACATTTTCTTTGTCTAACTTTGAAGACTTTTTATTTTTCTTACTGGTTTGTAATACAGTAATAATAATGATGATGTATAATTAAAGACCTTGTTCCAAGTGCTATGTTAAGCCATTTTAATTGGTCCTATGTATTAGGAATATTTTATCTGAGTTTGGTGTTTGTCTTTAATCTTTGTTTAAACACTATTTCCTCTTAACCTAGAGAAGTTTTAAAGAATATCTAATGAAGCCAATTGTTATGGGTTTTGTTTGCTTTAACATATAAAAAATCAATACCATTCTAATATCAGATTAACATTCACTTTTAAAGTTTTCCTAGTTCCTGCGGGAGTTCTAATAATTTTTTTTTCTGGTACTGGGGATTGATCCACAGGCATTTGCACTGAGCTACACCCTTTTTACTTTGAGACAGGGTCTCACTAAACTGTCCAGGTGGAACTCAAATTTGCAATCCTCCTGCCTCAGCCTTCTAGGGTGCTGGGATTACAGGCATGCACAATAATGCCTGGCTAGTTTTTAAAAATTTTAAAACCCCAATTAATCACTTGATATTTACAAACAGCTATCTACAAAATAACCCTTTTTTCCATTTTAAGAAAGCATTTATATTCCTTTTAAAAATTATTTCTTACAAATATACATAACTGGAAAAGTGAGATTACCCACAATTCCACCAACCCAAGGCAATTCCCATTAACCTTTGGAGAAAATCTAGATTTCTTTATATGTAAATATGTCTGTAAGCATATATTGTCAAGCTTTGTTCACAAAAGTGGCATGCTACATTATACTATGCATATATTTTGTAACCTGCTCCCTGATCCTGCTGCCTTTGCCACATAGGGTGAGTATCCTTCTGGTTAGTAACTGTACCTCCTCAGCTTAGTCATCTAACATGTGGAAGAGTGGAAGAGTGGTCTGTCCCGAGATCAGTTTCACTTCCAAGAGAAGGAAACCTAGACTGAAACATTCCAGGGAAAATCTCACCTGCCAATTTGATGTTCATCAGCTCAGAATTTCCTAAAGCAGTTTAATCCATTGTTGCTCAAAGACTTTCAATTTCTTCCAGGACCTTGCCAGCAACAAAAGGCTAAGACAGCAGTCAATCATTAGCCTGCTCCAACAAGAGAGAGATGCAGAAAGTTGGGCCGGGGATTTAGCTCAGTGGTTATGCTGCGTGCCTCGCAAGTGCAAGGTCCTGAGTTCAGTCCCTGGTACCAAAACAACCAAAACCAAACCAAAAAAACCACTCATTCTTCAAGATATTCTTCTGACTGGTTTTCTTCCATCTATATCCTCTCTTCTTTTTTCAAACCTTGTTGTCTTCCCTCTGCCCAGCCTACATGCCCTCCTCCTCCTTTTGGATAATTTTTAACTCATGCCTTTTATTTATTTCTTAACAAAAATGAGGACAGGATTTGCTCTCCCAGAGATCCAACCTTAGATTTATTCTAGCTGTAACACTAGTATGGACCATTTTATCAATTATGAATGTCTCCATGTGTGTAGAGGCAATAGTAGAACAGTGGTAATGTTACCTTATTCCAGAAACTTACCTTTATAAATAAATAATGAGATATTTCTGTGAAATGCCTTTAGCGAAGGCAGAGGAAAACACTACTTCTTAAAAGACTGTACATTTGAAAGAATGAAAACTGATACCAAAGGCTCCTCAATAGGACATAAATCACTTATGTTTGAAGAAAAAGAAATAAACTGGAAACTCTGTGATGCCAAATTGAGTGGTCAGGTTTTTCTAGGTGACAAGTATAAAATCCATATGAACAGATCACAGCCTAAAATAGATTATTGGATATGCAGGGAAACTGATTTCTCCACCTCCAAACATGTTCCTATATGTACAATTAAAATAAATCGCTACTTTAGTTTACATATAAAAAGATGGCATTTATAATGTAATGCTGCATTGCTACAATACACTGCCAAACATAAAATTAGAAAGTTATGTTAAACAATTTCAGTGAGCAATCTAACCTCATGGTTTGTATGGTAGATTTTTATTATTAAATACCATCTTTTTTCCTGTTTCAACTAATTCATGGTAAGCTTATGCATTAAGTCTAGATACTAGTTCAATAGCTTCATGAAGTATAGCTTCTTGAGATGGCCTTTTCTGTACTGTACATTCTACTCATGTCTCCAGCAAAGGAGAAAATGCTTTGTGGTTACCACTAGAGGGCAAATAGCCTCTTGGACTTCTCTTTGACCAAAGAGCATCTCAGTCCAGTCAGACAGTTGTAAGGTCTCATATAACCTAGTCTTAAATCTTGCATTGCCAACTCCTAGTCAGCCCACAGGCTTAGCAACCTAAGAACATTTTAATTTCTTTTAAATGTGCCCTTTCCCCAGCTCAGTGTCATGGTCCCCTTGGGATGTTGCATCTCCTTTTTTGAATGCACTAGCTTCAGACATCCTCATCCTAACTTTCCCATCTAGATCTTGAACCCTACTATCCTGCTGCCAAGGAATCCTCACCTCACAGCACTGGACAGAAATCTCAGATGGTAGAGGGACATAAAAGGCACTTTCCAATCTGCTTGATTTGTTTACCTTCCCAGTCTCACCTTGCTACCTCTCCTTGGGAGTCCCTTTACATAGCACCCATTCAGAATGCCTGGCACAATGACATATGGTGTTATTTCCTGCCCTAGTGTCTTTGTCCATGCTGCTATTCTACCCGGGTTGTTGGCATTGCCCATCACACACTGTCACAAACTCAGTTCAGATATTACCTATGAGAAGCTTTATAGTTCTGCGGGTCCCTTCTTCTTCCTCCTCCTTTGTTAAAGCAATAGGTTTACTTTTCTCTCTCTAGCCTCTGGTACACACCTCTGTTAACAGGGCTAACTCTGCTGTTGTGATTATGTCTAGCAGAAATGAACACTGGATCTATTTTGAAATGCAAACTCAACAGTTACATCTTTTTTGCTGGATTAGGAATTGTTAGAAGCTCTCAAAGCAGGATGGAATGTGAGCAACTCTCCCCTCTTTTCCAGAAAGCAACTGTGGGTTTTGAAGACAAAGCCTTTGAATAAGGAGGAACAAGATTTCTGCTTGATAAAAATGTGTACTCTATTGCTAGTTAAAAGAAGTAATTAGGACTTTTGGTAGAGTCTGGAGAGACTGCAATGGAGTGGAAAAGGTTTGGAGAGGCCAAACATCACAGCCAGAGACAGGAAAGTGGTTTGAAAATACAGCTGTGGCTGGAGGTGCCAGGAAAGTGGGCTTGGAGGAAAGCCATGAGCCATGATGAAGGGCTCCGTGGGAGTCACATCTTCACAGCCCCCCAGAGGACTCTCTAGAAGAGTGTGAATTCTGTTTCAACTGGACAATAATCGCAGAGTGTGATTTGCAGACTATGATCAAGTTCTTTTTTTTCAAGCAAAATCAAATTACTCCTCAAAACCATCAAGATAATGAAAAACAAGGACAGTCTGAGAACTGTCACAGCGAGAGGAAATTTAAAGAGACACAATGACTAACTGTAATGTGCTATTCTGGATGGAATCCTGGAACAGAAAAAGGACATTAGGGGAAATCTGAAGAAAGTAGAGACTTTAGTTAATAAAAATATATTAGTATTTATTCACTAATTTTAATAACATGTACCATGCTGAAGAAAGGTGCTAATAGTAGGGGCATCTGGGTCTGCAGTGCATGGAATCATTCTGGTTATCCCCCCAATGTCTCTGTAAATTGGAAATTTTTCAAAAACTAAACTTTATTTTTAAAAGAAGAATGAGAAGGGAGGAGGAGGGAAGGGGAAAAGAGAAGGAAAACAATAGGAAGAACAAGGAAAACATAAAGTAACTTATGAAGATGTCTCCAAGGCACTCGAGACACTGAAATGGTGCAGTGCACCTGAAAGCGTAGATTTCCTGAGAATAGGGGTGAAGACATCCAGACACCCTCAGTGACCAGAGCACAGCATCTGGTTTTAAGACAGGGTCAATGCATAGTGACTGAATTAAAATTTATTTGCAATGATGAAGAAGCAAGAGGCAGTAAAAAGAATGTTTTCTTCTGCTGATAAAACTGGAAACTTAACTTGATAAAAAAAATTATAAAGACACCCAATTCAACAAAGTACTGTGTCCTAACATTTAGAAAGAATATTGTAAAATACACTATTAATGCAGAAAATGATCCAAGACTCTGTTCTTTAATAATACTACCATTTTTTTTCTCATTCTAACCTGGAGGAACACTATCCTTTTATATCCTTTTATATGTTTATTATTCTAGTGAAAGAAACTTGAAAAATGATACTTATTAAATTGGATTTCATCATAAGTATTTTGAAATAATCTGTAAAATCGACATTGTAAGCTTAAATTTGGCATATCTCTTTTTTAAATTTTTATTTTTATTAGTACATGTTTGTAGTATATAATATGTAAACACATTAGTACATATTTACATTCATCTTGGGGAGTTGGTACATACACACAACACAGTTAGTTCTCTTTCATTCCCTATCTCCCCATCTCTTGGTTCTCTTGCCTTTGCAATGTTGTTCAATATAGTAAAGTCTAGTAGAAATTTAAACCCAAAAGAGGACACTGACAAGAGGAAAGATGATCAAAAAAAAAAAGATAATACATTTGAAATCTTTTGCCCTGCCAGGATTCTCACCATTGACTGAGGCAGGTGGGGGTCTTGCTGATGACTCAGGATTCTGCTAAGCTCTCTTGCATATCACGAGAGTCTATCAACCACACAACATAAAGCTGTAACCTCTCCTTGGCAAGCAAGCAAAAGCCCAGTAGATTTTTAGCTTGAACAGACAACCCAGATTGATGTTTCATTCTTGACATATTGTAAGTAAAGTAAAAAAGGTCATTTTTTGGTCCTCTCAGAATACATTAATCAATATACATTAATCTCAGAGTCATAAATCAGTAATGTTTTAATATCTACTCACTTCCAGGTGATGATAATTACTTACATGAGATAGGTTCTCTTTTTCTCTCTTAACATAAAATGAAGAAGAGGACTGAAGAAGAAGAGTAGGAACAACAGGGTGAAATGAGCTCTGGGTGGTATAAAGGAAAGAGAACTGGGTACAGACCACCATTGCCTTCTGGGCCAGTAGCTGTCAGTGGGCTTGCATGTCTGCTCCAAGGCCTGCTATTCTTGGGAATTCTGTATGCATTTTCCAAGGTTTTTAATAACTCCAACAAATCAGGTACTATCCATATTTTAAAAACAAGGACTCTGGCAATCACAGAGTTTAGTAACTTGTCCAAGTTTATCTACCCAGTAAGAAGCAGTTTAGGAGTCAAACTTAAATCTATTAGATTCCACAGACCATGGGACCTTCTATACTGCCTCTCAGCATTTCCCTGTTTGAACTTTCCAGGTATAATTTCAGATTAGATGTTTTAATTAGTTAATTCACATTTGTAAGAACTACCAAAAAATCCACTGCACTGATGAAGCTAACTGAACTTCACTTCTTTCAAAATTTTTTGAGTATCTGTAGGGTCTTTGTCAGCTGCTGTGGTCCATAAAGAAAGATTTGTTTATGCCAAGTCCTTTATGCCATATTATAAACCAAGCTCACCTGCAGTGTGTTGCATTGGTACCACTGCACTACAACTGCATGCAGAACATTTACAACAGTGCTCAGAATCTGCTTTCCCATGTAGTATATGTTTTTTATGGATCATCAGTTGTTTTACCCCTAAAACTTTTTTTGGTTCATTATTATCATTTCTAACTCTCTATGATTTAATTTCAATTTATTGAAATAGAAATGATTACTGTTTTAACATTGATTCCTGAAAGCTCCATTATCTGGATCTCACTATGAATCTGTTTTTGCTGTTTTACTTTTGGGGTTTGGTCATATCTTATCTCCTTGTTTGCTTGGTTACTTTCTATTGCCAGATATTCTGTGTGTGTGAAAATTGTCAAGAGACTCTGTACAGTGCTATACTCCCCCAGAGAGAATATACACATGCTTTTGGCAGTCAGCTAAGCTAAGGGCATCAGCACCTAAAAACACTTTAATCTAGTCAGTGATTGAATACCATCCCAAGTTCGGCTTTAGTTCCTCTGAGAATTAGTCTATTTCCAGTACAGTGTTATCCCTAGGTGTAGCTCTTCTGGCTCTAAACTAATTACCTGAAGTATTTACCAAAATCTCTATTCCTTGGCAAACATCAGCCTCCAAGTTTTAGTTTCCTAGTTCCTTGAGTACCTCAAACTTTCTATGTTTTCATCCTCTAAGTCACAGCTCTCAGAATCAACAATCAATCACTCTTAGGAAAAATAAGGCCCAATTCCAGGCTCACCTCTGCTGTGAATATGGTGTGAATATGGTTTGTCTCCTCAGAAACTCATGTTAAATTTCGATTCCAAGTGTAATAGTGTTGAAAAGTGATGAGGCCTTTAAGAGGAACTGATGCAGTTCTCATGGGGCTGGATTAGTTACTTCAGTACTGGGTTGTTGTACAGCAAGGTGGTCCTTCAGTGTCCTGTCCCTTTCTTAGGCAGTCACTTGGCCTTTTATGTTCATCATAATTCGAAGCAGCACAAAGTCCTTACCTTTCTAGAAGCAGAGTAGATGCTGGCACCAGGCCTTTGAATTTCCCAGCCTTTGGAAATATGAGCTAAAATAAACTTCTATTGTTTATAAATTGCACAGTCTCAGGTGTTTTGATAGAGCAACAGAAAACAAACACAACCTCTGTGAACATTTATCCTCTCTCAGACCTTGGCTCCAATATTTCTCACTGCCTTGCTAGTTCTACAACATTTTCAAACTTTGGTTTTTTTAAATATTGAGTCCAGTTCTACTACCTGTTCACATTGAAAAAGTTTGTCCAAACAACCTAGACATTATTGGTAGAATAAATACCCATGCATTATCAGTTGTTTTTATTTATTGTTAATAAAAACACATAGTTTCAATAAAAACTAAGATACTTGGTTTCTCATAAAAAATTAGATAACACTCAGAACTAAAGAAATTTCTGTTCAGATACTATAATTGAAATAAATTACACAATAATATTTATTTTGTAATGTATTTTGCAACAAGTTTGCTTCCATAAATTCATCTCTTTCTTTCTAACTCATGAGTTTTGATTATCTACAACATAGTCAAACTATTATAATCCATATCAATCACTTAAAGACTTACAATTTCTTCTTTGAGTCTCATTTTTTATTTCCATCAATTGAACTAATTAAATGGTTGTGCTTGGAATTTTGCAAAAATTAATTTGGGTAACAGTGATTGTGCAGTTTCAGGGGGACAGGTCAAACTTCTCATACATTCTATCCATGACTGGCTATTCATTCAATTTCTCACTTGTTGGATATAGTATTTGAACAGATGCCCTGTATGAGGCCCTGTCCTAAATTCTGAAGATGCCACCGTGAATGAGATACAGGGAGTGACCTAGAGATGCTCATTGTGGTTAGGGAGACAGACATGTAAAACAGTCCTTACAACATTCCATGATAAATATTATAATTGAGCTATGAACAAAGAGGGACAGAGTAAGTGACTAGGTATGTCTGGGAAGTAGGAAAAGAAGCCTTCTCAGAAGAAGCAGTATTTCAACCTACTCTTAAAAGAATGATTTAAATTTTGGCCAAGAAGGCGAAGGAGATCTTTGTAAAGTTGTGGGACTAAACCAATATTATCCATCTCAAAGCTCTCTGATTTCACCTGTCTCACATCCTTTCCTCTTGCAATCTATTTCTACACTGTTCTTTCTGAAACACAAACATTATCACTGGATTCCCATCTTTTTTCATGACAATTGCAGATCCTTTTGCTGGCATCCAAGGCCTTTGTCATTCTAAATCTCCACCCATATGTCCTGCTCCAGTTCCTACCCTGTCTTCCAGACTGCACTACAGCTATTCGGGAACACCCAAAAGCCCAGGTACCACAGCCCCCTGTCTCATTGCATGTTTTTCCTGCCAGATGCTTGCCTTCTGTGGTTCTTCTCATAGCAATCAAAGAATGCCTCATTATCACCTCTCTATTATAATAAAACCTGGTGAACTTGTCTGGTTCCATCCAAAAGACTATGGGATCCTTACAGTTCAGCTCAGTCCCAGCAAACAACTGGTTCTCAGTGCATGTTTTGGGTGAATGCATTAAAAAAAATTGTGATAATTAATGTGGCCACAGTTCAAGGGATACTCTGCATACCACCTATGTATTTCCCAGAATATTATGCAAATATTTTGAGAAGCAGCTGGCAAATTTCTCATAGGCATTTTCCCTCATTTGAGTCCAAGAGTGTATCATAATTAATAGGATTTTCATGATCATTTGGCCTAACAGAACTCTTGCTGGATCCTGAAAAAGGGAAAACAGAAGATATCCTGACAGTAGCACCAGAAACTTACACCTAAACTTCTCAACATAAAATATAATTATGGCTACATCTTTGAAGTCTGGATTTTTCAATGCTTATGTCTTTGCTATTTCTATTTACTCTTTCCAATTGCAAATCTCAACCACTATACATTAGATCTAAAGTCTTTATAGTTCTAACGCTGGTCCTCAAAAGTTAAAGTTCTAAATGCAATTTGGGATCCCAGATTGTATCCTGGAATGGCAAAAGTACACTAGTGAAAAAGCTGGTGAAATCCAATGAAGTCTTTTGTTCAGTTAATGGCAATGTTACTTATTAATCATCATAAATGTACCATAGTTGTGTAAAATAGTAACATCCGGAAAAACAGAGTAAATGCTGTATAGGAATTCCCTGTTCTATCTTTAAAAACTTTTCTTTACACCTAAAATTATTCCAAATAGAAAAATTATGCTTTAAGAAGTTAGAGGGTGAAAAGAATTATGTTCAGAAAATATGGCACCTACAGAGAAATCAAAGTCACTTGAAGACTGTTCCATGATGTAGCACTACAGCCTGATATATATTAGTCACCTCATAACAGGGAATTCGATGGCTTCCTTTACAAATACCCTCCTGTGCTGCTCTTTCCCTTCCATATCTACTGGGTTTTATATTCATATGTATAGCCTAGGGAAAATTCACATGTAGCTTGTGTTTCATGCTTATTATCTGCACCTAGAACTGCAAGTCCCAGGATCACTCATTAAGCTAAAAAGAGTCACTGGGAAGTAATTAATATTCCTTGAATAACAATGCTCTATAAAGACCAGTGAAAACACCAGGGATTTAGTTCAGAAGCACAGTGCCTTTCTGGCAAGCACAAGGTCCTGTGTTCAATCCTTGGTACCAAAAAAAAAAAAAAAAAAAAAAAAAAAAAAAGAAAACTAAAATCATTATTTAATATAAATTAATATTAATATTAGTAGTAGTATAATAAAAATAACTACACAGTTTAACATAGCAGGAAGCATTTTTCACCAGGTTAGACCCAAGGTAAGTACCTTAATAAATATAATCTGCATCACTGAAAACCAAATATTTTAAATATCCAGTGATTTGAAATATCAGATAATTAGTTGACCTAGCAGCATAATCTGCATTGTAGAAGATCTAAGCTCAGAGAAACCCAAAATATAAATAATTTAAAGAGAAAAATAAAAGATAAATGGCAGGAAACAGGAAAGTAGACTTTGTGAAGATGGGAAAGATTACTGGAGAAGGGGAGAGATGGGCAGGGGAATGATTGAGATGCTGTATGTATATGTACATATTCCCCAAGATGAATATTATTATTATGTATCCCAAAGATGTGCCAACAAAAAAAAGAAAATCTAAGCTAAATAATAAAGTTCTTAGTAATCTATTCTTCTCTGAGGCCACTGGTTAATAAATGAGTCTCTTTTCCCTAAATCCTCCAAGTGCATTCTCTCTGAGAATATAAAAGCTATTCTCACAAATGAGATTCTGAAATCCACATGCAAAAAGGATCAAAGAAAAGATGAACTGGTAGAAAAGACTGGCAGAAAAGGTGGGAAGCATTTTGTTGGCCCCTACAAAGTGATTCGATAAGTAAGGAACTTTATACACATAACCAGTTCCCAGGAGGCTGTCAGAGTTGTTTTTTGCCTACACTGGGAAAGTAGAAAAAAAAAAATACAAATGACCCAAAAGACCACCTGGCAAGTTCCTGAGCGTTCACTGAACACCAGAGATTCAAAGGGTAGCAGAAAGGGGAAGTCTAAAATTACAGATCTAAACATCAGTGTGGAGATGCTCAGAGAGTACCGTGTCCCACTGAGCCTAGAATGGATGCCTTAATCTCAGGACACATGGTTAGAGTTCATTCATTCATTTCATGTGTCCTATTTACAAAGAAATCTCAGGATATATTAATATGATAAGTAAGAAAAAGAAAGAAAATTTTTTTGCACTTAAGAGAGTTTTCAGTTTTTTTGCTTAAATTCATGTATTGGTACAATACATTTACATTTATCCTTGAGTACTTGTACCTGTATGATGTATCTTGGTTCTTATTTTTTCCCCATTCCCCTGCCCTCCCTTCACCCCCTCCACCTTTCCCTATTTACATAGACTTTGTTTCCATTTTTTTTCCTTTTCTCATAATTTTTCCTTTCCCTTCTTTCTTTACCCTTACCCCTCACACTTCCCCTACCACTTTGGACCTTTTCTTCCTATTTCACATTCTCAATTATTCATTTTAATCATTTTAATCCTTATTTACACTTTCAGTTTCTCACACCAGAGAAACTATTCAGTATTTACACGTGTGTCCTATTTATTTCACTTAAGAGTATGGCCTCAATATGCATCCATTTAGCTATAAATGTCTCTAGTTTCTCGTTCTTTATGGCTGAGTAGTACTCCATTTTATTAAAAAACCACATCTTCTTTATCCAGTTTCCAGTTGATGGGCAGCTGGGCTGTTTCCAAGTTTTAGCTATTACAAACTGTGCCGCTATAAACAATGGTGCACATATATCTCTGTGGTATGATTCTTTTAATTCTTTGGGAAAGATACCCAGCAGGGGAATAGCGGGGTCAAATGGGACTTCCAGTCCTAGTTCTTTGAGGTATCTCCATACTGATGTCCACAGTGGTTCCACCAGTCTGCATTCCCACCAACAATGGAGAAGGGTTCTTTTCTCTCCAAATCTCCACCAGCATTTTTTATTGTTTGATTTCATGATAGCAGCCATTCTTTCTGGGGTGAGGTGGAATCTCAGTGTTGTTTTCATCTGCATCTCTCGCATGACCAATGATGTTGAACATTTTTTCATATGGCTTATTTGCTGCTTTTAATTCTTTGTCTGAGAAATGTCTGTTCATTTCAGATGCCCATTTTTGAATTGGGTCTTTGAATTTGGAGGGTCTAATTTTTTTCTGTTCTTTATATATTCTAGGTAGTAGTCCCTTGTCTGAGGTAGAGCTGATAAAAATTTTTTCCCACATTGTAGGTTGTCTCTTAGCTCTGTTGGAGGTTTCCTTGCAGTGCAGAAGCTTTTTAATAAGATGAGGTCCCAGTTGTTGATTCTTTGTGCTAGTTCCCATGCCACTAAGGTTTTGTTCATAAAATCTTTTCCTATGCCAATGTCTTCAAGAGTTCTACCTAACTTATATTCCAGCAAGTTTAGTGTTTCTGTCTTAATATTTAGATCTTTAATCCACTTTGATCTTAGTTTAGTGCATGGTGATAGATATGGGTCTAATTTTAATCTTTGGCAGCTTGAAATCTAGTTTTTTCCAATACCATTTATTAAATAAGCTATCTTTCCTCCAGCAAGGGTGGTTGGCACCTTTGTCAAAGATGAAGTAGCTGAGTATGTCTGGAGTTGTTTCTGCAACTTCTAATCTATTCCACTGATCCTTGGGTCTGTTTCTGTGGCAGTACCATGCTGTTTTTATCACAGTAGCTTTGTAGTATAGTTTCTAGTTGGGGATTGTGATACCCCCCACCATTTCTCTGTTGCCTCGAATTGCTTTTGCTATTCTAGGTCTCTTCTGGTTCCAAATGAATTTTTGGATTGTTTTCTCTAGTTCTATGAAATATATGGTTGGAATTTCAATCAGCATTGCATTAAATCTATGTAGCAGTTCTGGAAGTATGGCCATTTTCACCATATTGGTTCTACCTACCCAGGAACAAGGGATGTCTTTCCATTTTCTTATATCCTCTTCGATCTCTTTTTTCAGAGTGCTGTAGTTTTCAGTGTAGAGGTCTTTTGCTTCCTTCGTTAGATTGATTCCTAGATATTTCATTTTTTGGGAAGCTATTGTAAAAGGAATTGTTTCCATAATTCTCGCTCAGTGAATGTTATTTGTGTACAAGAAGACTATTGATTTTGAGTGTTGACCTTGTATCCAGCTACTCTACTGAATCTGTCAATTAAGTCTAAAAGTCTTTTGGTGAAGTTTTTTGGCTCTTCTATGTAGAGTATCATATTGTCAGCAAATAATGACAGTTTAACTTCTTCCTTTCCTATCTTTATTCCTTTTGTTTCTTTGTCTTTTCTAATTGCTGTGGCTAATGTTTCCAGAACTATATTGAACAGGAGTGGGGATAGTGGTGACCATTTAGTTTTTGACCATTTAGTATGATGTTGGCTGTTGGTTTTTCATAGATAGCCTTAATCAGGTTGAGATAAAGACCTTCTATTCCAATTTTCTGTAGGGTTTTTATCATGAATGGGTGTTCGATTTTGTTGAATGCTTTTTCTGCATATACTGAGATGATTTTGTCCTTGGCTCTGTTAATATAGTGTACACTTAGTGATTTACGTATGTTGAACCATCCTTGCATCCCTGAGATAAATCAGGGTGATCAAGGTGTATGATCTTCTTAATAACCCTCTGTATTCTGTCTGCCAGTATCTTGTTGTGGACTTTTGCATCTATGTTCATTAGGGAGTTTGGCCTATAGTTCTCTTTTTTGGTTGGTACTTTCCCTGGTTTTGGAATCAAAGTAACACTTGCTTCCAGGAATGAATTTGGAAGTATTGCTTCCTTTTCAATTTCATTGATGAGTTTAAAGAGTAATGGTAATAGTTCTTCTTTAAATGTCTTATAGAATTAAGCAGTGATGCCATCAGGATCTTGGCTTTTCTTTGTTCGTAAATTTTTAATTGCAGTTTCAATTTCACTCATTGTAATTAGGGTGTTTAGAATGTCTATATCTTCTTCATTTAACTTGGGCAATTCATATGTACCTAGAAATCTGTCCATTTCTTCTGTGTTTTCCATTTTATTAGAGTGCAGTTTCTCAAAGTAGGTATTGATGATCCTTTGGATTTCTGCTGGGTCTGTTGTGCCTTCACTTTTTTCATTCTTAATTGCATGGATTTGAGCCTTTTCTTTCCTTTTTTGATAAGGTTGGCTAAAGGTTTATCAATTTTTTTTTTTTTTCAAAAAACCAACTCTTTGATTCATTGATTTTTTTTGTATCATTTTCTTAGTCTCCATTGCATTGATTTCTGCTCTGATCTTTATAATTTCCTCTCTTATATGAGCTTTGGGTTTGTCATGCTCTTTTTTTTCTAGGACTTTGAGGTTCAGCATTAGGTTGTTTATTTGAGCTCTGTTTTCCTAATATGGGCATTCACTGCTAGGAATTTCCCACATAGAGAACTGCTTTCATTGTGTCCCATAGATTCCTGTGTGTTTTACTGGCATTATCATTTACTTGTAGAAACTGTCTAATTTCTTCTTTAATTTCCTCTGTGAACCATTGGTTGTCCAGGAGAGTGTTATTCACTTTCCATGTGTTTGTGGGGGGGTTGCAGTTTCTTATGCTATTGACCTCCAATTTTATTGCACTATGGTCTGATAATATATAGGGGGTAACTTCAATTCTTTTACATTTACTTAAACATGTCCTATGAGCTAGCATGTGGTCTGTTTTGGAGAGTGACCCATGTGCAACCAAAAAGAATGCATATTCTGATTTTTGTGGGGTGGAACATTCTGTAAACATCTATTAAGTCCATTTGTTCAATAGCTTTGTTCAGTTCTAGAATTTCTTTGTTGAATTTTTGTCTAGATGATCTGTCTATTTGTGATAGTGGGGTATTGAGGTCCCCTACTACAATTGTATTAGTGCTTATTTGGTTTTTCATGTCCATTAATATTTGTTTTGCATAGTTGAGGGCATTCATATTTGGTGCATATATATTTAGGATTGTCACCTCTTCCTCTTGGATTATTCTCTTCACAAGGATGTAGTGACCATCTTTGTCTCTCTTAATTAGTTTTGGTTTGAAATCTACTTTGTCTGCAAATAAGATTGCTACCCCTTCTTTTTTCCAAGTTCCTGTCATGTAGAGAACTGGTTTCCATCCTTTTACTTTCAGTCTATGAATTTCTGAGTTAGGTGTGTTTCTTGTATACAGCATATTGTTGGATTTTGCTTCTTAATCTACTCTGCCAGTCTATTTCTTTTGATTGGTGAACTGAGGCCCTTAACATTGGTGGTTATAATTGAGAGATATTGACTCATTCTTGTCATGATATTTTACTGCTGTTGGTGCTTTTATTTTTTATTTTTCCCCCTTTCCCTTTAGTTTCTTGCCTTGCCTAGTGGCGTCCCTCTGTTGGGCCTCATGGAGTTGGGAACTTCATTGTCTTTTTCTAGGATATTGCTTAGAATTGTTTGGAGTGCTGGTTTGGTGTTCATGAAATTTCTCAGGTGTTCTTTGTCGCGGGAGTATCTAATTTCCCCATCTATTTTGAAAGATAATTTTGCAGGATACAACAGTCTAGGTTGGAAGTTATTTTCTTGTAGGGCTTCAAATACTTCACTCCAGGCTCTCCTTGATTTGAGGGTTTGTGTTGAGAAGTCTGCTGTGATTCTGATGGGCTTTTCTTTGTAGGTGATTTGTTTCTTTTCTCTAACTGCTTGTAGGATTTTGTTCTTCTGTTGTATTTCTGGGATCTTGACTACTATATGTCTAGGTGTAGATTTTTTTTTTTTGATCATGGCTATTTGGAGTTCTATATGCCTTACTTATCTCTATGTCCAATTCTCTACCTCTGTCTGGGAAGTTTTCTACTATTACTTCTGTGAACAGGTTCTTTTTTATGTCAATTGTACTTTCTCCTTCTTCTTGGTGGACTCCTATCAGTCTTATGTTATTCTTCTTTGCATCATCTAGCAGCTGCTGGAGTGATTTCTCATGGTCCCTTACTATTTTTAAGAAATCTCTGTTTTTATGGTCCTTAACCACAATCCTGTCTTCTATATCTGATATTCTATCTTCAGATTCCCTTAATCAGCTGTGAATACTTTCAATGTAGTTTTTAATCTCCTGAATATCTGTTTGAATCTCTTTCATGGTTTCCATTTCTTTCTTATGCTGGGCATTCATGGCTTCCAGTGTGTTTCTGAGCTCATCTATTTTTTTATCTGCTTCTGTTCTAGACCCTCTAATCATGTCTTTCATTCTGCTCACCATCTCTGTAGTTATCTGGGAAATTATTTCTGTTTTTAATTTTTCTAGAGCCTCATTCATCTGTTTTGATACTTCCTGTGCTCTCAGTTCAGGGTGTCCAGGTGGTTATCATTCTTTTCCACTCCATTTCCCCCAGAATTTGCCTTTGGTGGGGTGGAAATATGAGTTTGCGTCTTGCTTAAATGTCTTCTCATTTTTGTTTTTGGTATTGTCCTTGGTTTAGTTCCTGGATTGATACTTTGAAATTGCTTATTGTAAGTATCTTTCTTCCTTGTATTTAGAACCCTTATGGAATGATTGCTTCTCAGAGGTGTCTTCCAGATATAGCTAGTCTTTAGGTTTTGAGTCTCTAATGGCTCTGAGGCTATCTCATTTTCATTATAGCAGGAAGGACAACTGATTAGATCAATCACAACTTCTTAGCCCAAGTGATACAATCACTAGCATCAAGCACAGCTTAGAAAATGACAAATTGTGGTAGTTATTAATCTATCACCTTTAACTGTGTGAATTAAATCATAATCGAGGACCAGCACAACATATGTTTATAGTGAATAAACTCTTCAATATAGTAACTTTACCCTTCAGGATGGGGAGTTAGGAGTTGGGGAGGGAGGGATAGATAGGTAGAAGGATCAGGAAAGGTTAGCAGTGAGGCCAGAGGACAGAGGAAGATCACACAAACTCTAAGAAACTGTTGAAGACAAGAGGAAAAGACAGAATGAAAGAACAAAGATGAGAACAGAACAACCTAACAGTAATAGGGAGGGTAGAAACGGTATTTACTTTCCCTTAAAATTAATGAAAATCAAGAGAAGGAAAAAGAGAAGAAAAGAAAAATAAAGAAGAAATCCAAATTAGGGCCAGAAAGGGAACAAAAAGGGAAATGAAGAACAATACAGGACAAGAGAACAAGTGAGAGAAAGAAAAGAGAAAAGAAAGAAAAAAAAGAGAAAAATAAAAATTTAAAAGAATAGAAAAAAATTAAAAATAAGAGCAAAAAAGTTGAAAATAAATAAAAAATAAAAATGAAGAGCCTCCTTCAGGGTATGTCTCTCCTGTCACAATAGACAATGTGGGCAGCAGTGTGAAGATATAAGCCAATGAGTCTCAGCAATCCAGTAGCAGACCCATGAGATTCAGGCAGATTTCTGGCTGCAGGTCCCAAGGTGAGATCCCTGTCCTCCTGCAGGGTTGAACTCTGCAAGGTTCTATTGCAGGTTCCAGCTGCCCTTTCCCTTAAGGTAGTCCAGGTTCCGATAGGAGGTGATAATTTCTCCAACTTACCAAGTACAGTGGTCTGGTGTGCCTGTATTGCAGAGATTCTGTTCACTTTTCCATTGGGCTTCAGTTTTCAACAAGGAGCCTGAGAGAGCCCTTCTTTCTGTTATTCACTTCTGCTTTATTTTCTGGAGCTCAGGACAATGGCCTTTATTATCCCCTGTGCCTCTGTAGTGTGGAACCAGGTAGCTGCACAGCCAGAAGGCCAGAGGTAGGAAGGGGAGGGATTGCAGGTGCCCCCATCTAAGCTGGTCACTGGGAGGCAGGGAGCGGACAGGACAGAGCAGGGCTCCATGCAGCTGAGGTCCTCACCGTCCGCCAGTTGGTCACTGGGGGGCCGAAAATCTCATCTTATTAAAAAGCTTCTGCATCAGAATGTAACAATGAAGTCAAAGAGGCTTGTCCTAGGTCATAGTCACAAAGCAACAATTTCCACTTAGAGAGTTTTGAAAAGATTCTTCTACAAGATTTCTTCTACTTCCAAGCAGGCACTTGGAGAAACTATATCAACACCAAAAACAAAAACAAAATTTCTCTAAAGAAATTGCTAAATGGTACCTTTTATATCTAGAGCTACCTCCAAAGCCTCCTGTGCTCATAGGTGGGGCTTTGAAAGGTGATTGGATCATGGGAGTATGATACTCATCACTGGATTAGCCCACTGAGGAGTTTATAGCTAAATGTGATTTGGGAAGTGAAACCTCATTGGAGGAGGTGGCTCATTGGCAGCATGGTCTGGAAGGGTCTATCTCCCTCCCTTCTCCTTTGATCCCTCTATCTGCTTCCTGCTACCCTGCCATAAGCTGTTTCTTCTCTGGAGCCAGACTATGGACTGAAATGTTTAAAAAACTTTGAGCCCAAATAAACTTTTCCTTCTTTGAATTGTGGATGGCCAAGCAATGAGAAAGTAACTAAGACATAGCCCTAGCAGACTGAATTTTAAAAAGCTGATGGTAATGTTTTATTTTATTCAGGTTGATAGGTTCTTATTTATCTATATTCTGAATGCATGAAATTCAAAAGCTTCCTTCCTCTCATGTGCTCACTGTCCAAGGGTGCAAGATGAGGAGGATAATGCACCTCCCACTTCTGAGGAGCGTTTTCCTTTGTGA
The DNA here is from genome assembly GCF_053883595.1 of Heterocephalus glaber. NCBI lineage: Eukaryota > Metazoa > Chordata > Mammalia > Rodentia > Bathyergidae > Heterocephalus > Heterocephalus glaber. The sequence continues at coordinate 18,656,624 of NW_028258315.1, forward strand.
ATCTTCTTCCAGCCTGCATCATATTCACAGATCTAACCTAGCTGAGCCACTCTTTGCTCTAAAATAGTTTCTGCCCTTGCCTTCCTTTCCTCACTGGCCACATTTCTGACATTCTGGATCTTGGGTCCCTTCCCTAGATATCCTCTCTCCCTGAAAGATCTTGTCCACTCTTGCAGTTTTATAAACCATTAGATGGAGATGATTGCTCCCAATTTTATTTATTTATTTATTTATTTATTTATTTATTTATTTATTCGTTTTTGCTTTCTTACAGTCTGAGTTTATGCACACATTTTTTTTCTATAAGTTAATAATAATATGCTAAATTTCTTTTTGGTTGGTTGAAAAAAACTTTTTTTTCGCTCCCAAGTTTATATCTCTAGAATAAACATTTCCCTGACCTCTAGATTTATGTGTTCAATTATCTACTCAACACTGCCACTTAGATGTCTAGTACACATACGGAATTGAACCCAGGACCTTCACACAGAGCTGCATCCTCAGCTTCTGTTGTTGGTGTGTGTGTGTGTGTGTGTGTGTGTGTGTGTGTGAGTGTTTGTGTCCCTAGACAGAACAGAACCTTGCTAAGTTGCCCAGGCTGGGCTTAAACTTTCAATCCTCCTTCCTCAGCCTTCTAGAGGGCTGGGTTCCAAGCATGCACCACCACTCCTGGCTTAGTAGTCATCTCTAATATATGGAGAACTAACTGCTCTTCCCCCAACCTGCTCTTTGTACATTCCCTGTGGACAAATATCTCTGTCCTTCCAGTTGTTAGAACCAAACTCTGCAGAATTATCTTTGACTTCTCTTTCTTCTGTAACACATATTCACTTCATAAGCCAACCCCACAAAATTTGCTTTCCAAAACCTCCCCTGAATTACCCTGGTCAAAGCCTGGATGATGGCAGTGGCCTTCTTCCTACTTCTGCCCTGCCATTCTACAGAGCAGTCCCACCACAGCAGCAGAGTCTTCCCCTCTGTCTCTCAATATCCTATGAACCATAGATTAAAAACTAGCTTGGAGGGATTGTGACCAATTTCAGAGAAGGCGAGCCATAATGGCCTAAAACATAAATTTGTTTGAAAACCAGACTCCGTGTCAACAAGCTTATTAGTTAATTAGACGCATTAACAATTGGCCTGAGTGAAACCTTAGAAATCAATGTATTTAGTGTTCTATTTGCTTTGAGGAGGTGAAGCAGAGATCAGAGATCTTACCCAAGGGTAGAAGGAGCAGAGCTGGTCCTGTAACCAGCACTAGTTATCTGGTCTTGCTAGTTCCCCAGAACTGAGATAGATGGGGGTTTTTTGTTGTTGTTTTTCCCCCCATACCAGGGATTGAACTCAGGACCTTTCGCTTGTGAGGCAGGCATGGAACCACTGAGCTAAATTCCCCGCCCTAGGTGAGGTTTTTAGGCTATTTTATAGATTATAAATCATATTTTCCCCCATCTCAGTTACTTTTATCTTCAGCTAACATTAAATGCAGAAGTTGGGTAGTTCAGTTTCATTAAAGGATGTTCTAGATAACTTAGGTTTTTAAAATGAAGTACCAGAGTGAATAATCTGTTTCTCATGATTTATAATTCCGTTGAATTTTGAGATCTTTTTAGGGAGTGAGCTCATGTTGTTCTCACCAAACTCTGTGAAGAGTTTTCATTGTCAGGAGGAGGGCTCCACCCTCGCCTTTGCTGGCTCCAGTCAGCGGTGATGCCAAAGCTGCTGCATGGCTACACTGAACTGGGAGTTTTCCAAAGCGAAACTTGGCTGGGTACACGCTACTCCTCCTTTCTCTCCTAAGAGGCTATATTTGGAGAACCAGTTTACCCTGCTCATCATAGGGTTTTCTTAAAAATATATTTTTTAACAATTTCTCCCCTAACCATGCCTAGCTTGATACTAAGCATGTATCGGGCATGTACATGGTGTATTTTCCCATTCCTATTAAGTGATCAGGAGGTTAGACTTCTAAGAGTGAGCATATGTGTCTGCCTAGAGATAACTGACATAGCTATAGATACAGGTTATTAATCTCTTTGCCTCTGATGGACTTCTTTTGCTCTTTTAAAGTTCTCAACATTTATTCTGCTGATTTCATGCATCCTTCATTTTGAGATAATATCTCTCAGAACTGTTGTGAGAGTAAACATTTTATCTATATATAAAGCTGCTCCATAGCACTTAGTACATAGTAAGTGGTGAATAAATGTCTTGAATCTAGTACATTTCAATAGACAGTAGCTACTACATACTGTGACCACTACCACTCTGCTCATAAGCATCATCACTACCTGTGCCCTTCTGGTTTCCTCCTGTTCATTTGTTAAATTTCTTCAAGAATAACTCTCAAAAAACGGTCTTGAATTATCCACATTTACCTATTGTCATGATAAAATCTGCTGTGTACAGTGTGTGTTTAAATACACCATTAAACTTGTTTTTTGCTTATTTGTGGTACTGGGGATTGAACTCAGGGCCTTTGCACTAAGTTACAAAGCCAGCTCTTTTTATTTTTTATTTTCAGACAGACTCTTGCCAAGTCACTAAGTTGCTCAGCTGAGTTCAAACCTGTAAGCCTCCTTCCTCGGACTCACCATTGTTTTTTGCTTTGTTTTGTTTAATGTGGTGCTTGAGTCCCTGCATCCGAATCACCTAATTACCAGAGGGATGGTCCTCAGAAATCAACCTACATTTTAAGTAGTTATTCAGGAGATTATTGTGCACTCCAACACTGGGGGGGGACCAGTTAGCCTACTTTCAATTCCTACCCCTTGATCGGTGCCACTTTTGTCAGTGATTTTTAAGACCTTCCAAGAAGTATTTGTCTTACTACACCCTTAACCCATATTTGTATAATGTAATCCCCAAGCAGCTTTTAGTTAGAATAAAACATATATATTTGCAATGGTCTGATGTGTCCTCCAAAGTTAATGTGTTGGATACGTGATCCCCACTACAACAGGGCTAAGAGGTGGGACCTAGAAGAGATATCTGTATCACTGAGTTCCTTCCCTCATGAGTGGATTAATGTCACTATTGTGGGAGTGGACTGATTATTGTAGGAGTAGGTTCCTAATAAAAGGACTGATTTGCTCTACTCTTAGGTAAACATCCTCCTCACCCCCCTTTTCCTTTATGCCATGGGAGGACCCAGACAGAAGGCCCTGGCCAGACATTTGCATCTTGATCTTGGACCCCCAAAAAAGAGAGTTTATTTTTTTAAAAAGTTTATTTTGATTATAAGTTATCCAGTCTATGGTATTCTATTATAGTAGCACAAAACAGATTAAGAACATATCGTTATCATAAAGGTTTTGTTTGTTTGTTTGTTTTTCAGTACCCAGGATCGAACTTGGGACCTTGCGCTTTTGAGGCAGGTGGCAGAACCACTGAGCTAAATGCCCCGTCCTTATCACAAAGGTTTTGATCTCCACAGGAAATGAACGTTCCTATAACAGATTGGTAGCTAATCAATGAGTAATAATACGAGGGATTTAAGCCTCCTCGAGGGTTAAGGGGCTAAGTACCTTAGATATTTGAAAAGATACAAGAGTGAATGCATATACTTCTCTAAATTGTGGAGTTAAAGTAATACAGTTGTAGGGAGACTGGCTGTTTCTGCACCTTAATTAGAAGATTGAGTTTGACAGTACTCTGCTGTATATGAAGTGAGTTGCTACAAATCCTTTTTACAACTATATAGACTCTACTTCCTGTTGTCTACAAGAAAATAAGGCTATAACATCTGGAAAATGACTAAAATTGTTAATAAGACTATAGAGTAATGAGACTAGCTTTCTTGGGTGATTTATGGAAATCAAAACTGATAACTTAGAACCATACTTTGTATTTCAACAATACAGTTACTAGATATCTTCCAAGTTATAGGTGAGACTACTGTGCTGGATGGTAAGGTACAAGACATGCACACAACAAACTGGATGCTTTAAAATAAATGTTGGATCTTTTGCAAGATGAAATACTAGTATTATTGACACAGGCTAAGTACCTTTACCACAAATATGGCTGTTTATCTCTTGCTGCTTGTATTAAAGTGGTATTAGGTATTTAAAAGTGCAGACCAGTGAAGCATTTTACCATGTCTATAATTGCAAAGCTAATTGGAAACTTCAATTTAAGAGAAAACAGCATGCACGGTGATGTAAGAAGGCCAAGAAGTCATAGAATCTTATCTTTGAAACAAACTTAAATAATTTCTAGTTCATCTTGAAGACATTGGCATAGGAAAAGACTTTATGAACAAAACCTCAGTAGCACGGGAACTAGCACAGAGAATCAACAACGGGGATCTCATCCTATTAAAAAGCTTCTGCACTGCCAAAGAAACCAACAGAGCTGAGACAACCTACAATATGGGAAAAAAATTTTACCAGCTGTTCCTCAAACAAAGGACTACTATCTAGAATATATAATGAACTTAAAAAATCAGGTCCCCAAATTTAAAGACCCAGTTCAAAAATGGGCATCTGAAATGAATAGACGTTTCTCAGACAAAGAAGTAAAAGCAGCAAATAAACATATGAAAACATGTTCAACATCACTCACTGGTGATTCAAGAGATGCAGATGAAAACAACACTGAGATTCCACCTCACCCCAGAAAGAAAGGCTGCTATCAAGAAATCAACCAATAACAAATGCTGGTGGGGTTGTGGGGAGAAGGGAGCCCTTGTTCATTGTTGGTGAGAGTGCAGGCTGGTGCAACCACTGTGACAGTTAATATGGAGATACCTCAAAGAACTAAGACTAGAGATCCCATTTGACCCAGCTATTCCCCCGCTGGATATCTTCCCCAAAGAATTAAAAGAATCATACCACAGTGATAAATGTGCACCCATGTTCATAGCAGCACAGTTTGTAATAGCTAAAACTTGGAAACAGCCCAAGTGGCCATCAACTGGAGACTGGATAAAGAAAATGTGGTTTTTTTATAAAATGGAGTACTACTCAGCCATAAAAAATGAGAAATTAGAGACATTTATAGTTAAGTGGATGCACATTGAGGCGATACTCTTAAGTGAAATAAATAGGACACACATGAATAAGTACCGAATAGTTTCTCTGGTGTGAGAAACTGAAAGTGTAAATAAGAATCAAAATGTACAATAGACAATGTGAAACAGGAAGAAAATGTCTAAAGGGGAAGAGGAAGTGGGAGGCGTAGGGGAAAGGAAAGAAGGGAAAAGAAAAAATATGAGAAAAGGAAAAAATGGAAACAAAATCTTTCTAAATAGAGAGGGGTTGAGGGGT